>NC_091069.1:10350000-10450000 GCF_032405125.1 Capricornis sumatraensis
AAAGGCCTGGCTTAAACTGCAAAAGCAAAAGCAGAATCAAGTATGAAACACCATCTTCAACGTGAAAATCAAATAATATGGTAATCTTAAAACAACAGATACATGCTGAAATGTAAATTCCACAGGTTGTGTAAATGGTAGAATTTAACCACTAATTCTAATGCCTCCCAGCAACTAGAATTAGGTATTTAAGTGAGAGTCTTAATGCTCATTTAATATAGTCTCCTGAAGCCCAATCCAACAACTTCTTCATTTTTTCCCATGAAGAAAATATTCTTGTGAAGTTCAGTTTAGTGAAGACACACAAGTTTACACTTCTGAAAAGAATTCACTAGCCATATTCTGAAACTGGGCTCTAGGGAAAAAGACTAGATGATGCAAAATTCTTAGTATCCTTCCATGTATAGAGAACAAGATGAAAACTTCATATTTATCTCCAGTTAGATCAATTAATATTCAGAAAAGTTATGTAACATTACATTTAAATAACCATAGAGGGAAGAATCTACCAATGTTCTAGAAGCTTCTCTAGACCTTTCAATCAATTTTATTTATATGCAAAACCAAGAGAAACTTAAAAAAAAAAACAAAGCTCCTCCTGATGCTAAAGCTCTCAATTTACTGACAGGCAAATGGCTTCATGCTGCCACTTAATCTCATTTCTTGCATAATGCCCTCTAATTAGCATATCAAAGTGAATTAATACTTCTAGGGCATTAGCAATGGGGAAATCTGCTCCAGGCTCACAATAGCAGTTAAGAGAGAGCCAAGAAATCCTCAAAAACACCACAAACCACTTTGCATTGCAAAACTGTTCAATTTATTTATCCTCTCTCTCTAAACACTTTTACCGCACACTGTTTTACTACTGTTCACCAAACAAAATGATAATTGCCAAAGTTACCAGCATCTGCAATGCCTGTTTAGAATCTTAATTTAGATTATGTTGCAGATAATTTCTATATGCAACCATTTGTTCTATTATAAATGTTAATATAGAGACAGTGGAAATGTTGACATTCTCAATTAGTTAATTTGAATTTGAAATAAAATTTTATGGGATTTTAAAATTTATGAATTTTTTAATGTAAAAAGCCACCTGCTGGACTATGATGCCTAAGAAATATGCTTTGAAAACTTATGTATCACATAAAACAAAATAAACAAAAAAAATCATTTTGCCATAACATATGTTCAGTCTCCCAACTAATGGTTTAAACATTGTGAGGAATCAACAACATTAAAAGGATTACATTGTATACCAAGTTCTCATTAATATGATCACACAAAAAGGGTTATTGTTCAAAACAGTTTAACATTTGTAAAGCACTTAACTTGAAAATAAGTAGGAAACTTTTAACAATTATTTTTATCCATAATTAATTTTAACTGTCCTCAGTCCTAATGAGTTACTATCATGTTAGTCAAAAGTAAAAAAAATGCCACGCCAATTCAACTTAACACATTCTATCACACCAATATTTTTACTAGACATACACTCAAATTTAGTACCAAAGCAAACTACCATTAACCATCAAAAACTACAAACGTCTTATATTTATTGCATGTGTATATGTTCATGGAATACCTCTATTTTCAAAATAACAATAAAGAAGAGATTCTGGTTACTATTCTGCCTATAAAGGGGGTAATTAGAATCAAGAGTTGAAGATTAATGAAATTTATTTTCAAATATGATCTGTGTCTAAAGGCATAAAAAGATGGTTTATTTTTTTCAGTGGCTCATTCAAGCATTTCCTACTAATTTATTTGCTAAATGTAACACTAATACAGAGCTCTGATAGCAATTTGTGTGTTTGATTAACTTCTACAACTTTGTAAAAAATCTTTTTAGCTAGATAGATCTAAAAAAACTTTGACCAATTCACACTACATAGTGATATAAATTATTTACTCTCTTCATATGTAAAGACTCAAATGGCCTACTGAAGTAGAGCAAATGTTTGAAAAGGTCAACATGGGAGGGAGTGTACAAGCATTGTTAGTCTGTTACTACCTAAATCATGCTGATACCACTGATAAATGGCTAAAACACAAGCCTGCTGAGAAAACTAATAAAACATAATTCTTATAATGTCAATACTGAAAGAATAAATGCCTAAAGTTGTTCATATGTACATAAATAGAGGGAAAATAGTATAAAAATCCTTATTTAGCATGATGTGTTCGGTACTGATCTGTTGGGTATTCTGAAATATTTCAATGTTATGAGTACAAAATAAAACGAATGATTTAGGGTGTGGTTCATGAATTTCGGTTTTTATTCTTCATAGCCATACTTCATATTACTTCATCCTATACAATGCCACCATAAACTATCAAAACACACATAATCCAAATAAGATGCTAAAGGTCTTGGAAGTAGCCATTTACAAAAGTTGTAAACAGAAATCTAAAAATACAAGCAAAATTAGTTAAAAGGAAAAGGATCCTAACATGAAAGACATACCCAGAAAATTTTTATGAAAGTCAAAGAACCAATGTGCTCTTTGAGGCAAGGCAAGGCTTCCTTTGCCACTGTATTAAGATACTTCTGATTTGGATTAAAATTATGTAAATTAGCACAATAACATAGTAAAGTCCCAAATAAAAACCAAAACTACATAGATCTATAATAAAATGAAGTCCACTAAAATTGAGGCATGAAAGAATTACTTGCACAGATCAAGTTAGTATTGACAAGAGGGTTCAATATTCTTTTATTGGGAATAAGAAAAAAAGGTATGGAAGACAGGTCCATACTTTTAAAATAATACCTGCTTGATACTTTAGATCATGAAGTTCCAAACCAGTAGAGAAGATTTTTTTTCCTACATTTTCTATGAATGTATTACATGTATTATCTTCTAAGGATGAGAGAAGAGTAAAGAAAGTTAGAAAAACATCACTCTTTACATCCTTCCTCAAAACTTCCCTCAAAAGCTCCAGTAAGCTAAGCAAATCTATAAAAATAAAAAATATTCTTAAATTACACAGAAAAAATTTGCAATAAAGCAACAAAATTTATGACATTTCCAGGATACACTGACTTTGTAATTTTCCCTATTTAATCACTGAATATTTCCAATGTAAATAAGCAATAATGTCTAAAACTGATAAAAAATTTAAAACATTAAAAGTCCTTTAAAATTTGCTTCAAAATAATTGTGAAAGGGTGGGAGTTACAGAGAACACAAGATTGGCCAAGTGTTGCTAACTGCTGAAGGTAGGCAATGAGTTCATGGGGATTCAAGTTTCTCTTTATCTGTATTTTTACAATTGAAGTTCTCCATAATAAAAAGGTTTTTAAAACTAGAAAATAGTTCACAAAAACACAGAAATGAATCATGTATCAAACAGAGCATTTGTTTTTAAAACTCTGGAACAAACAATGATAACTATATTGGAAGTACTGAAAGAGCAACTTAAAAGAATACACAATATATATTATATGTAACATTTAGACTCACATACAACAATTTTCACCTTTCTTGTTAAAATTTCACTTGGTGGAATATTTGGATTTTATACACTAGGAATTGAAGAATTATCTGGCACTGTAAAAAGAAAAATGAACACATTTTTATATTGAAGCATTAAAAAAAGAAAGAAAACAGGCCAGAAAAAAGAAGATGCCATGAGTCTCTAAACCCTTAAGGTCAGAAATAGAGGTGCTGACTAAGAGTACTGCCTTATCTCTCTGAAAGCTAGTCCCACTTACAGCAGTAAAGATAAAAGGTTTAATCATATATATCATATTCTAAACACATATAAAAACTCACAAGCTACCTTCTTGATCCAGTTTTGATATGTAAAATCCTTACGACTCTTTCTAGGGAGGGTTCCTTTAAAAGCAAAGCATTTTTAATAGTAATTTTCTTCTCTTTAAACATAAAAAATACTTCAACCAGCCCAACCAGGCAAGCAGGCCTTTCTCTTCCCCTGCGGACACCTCCTGCAGTAGAGAAGTTCATTAAGTTTTATGATCTTCCCAAGTCAGTCCTGCTTATAAGCCTCACAAAGGCCACAAATCTGGCAAACCATCATGTATGCCATTAGACATTACTAGTAAATGAATGCTATTTAGGGTTTGTGGTGGCAATAAATCAGAGTTTGGTTGGCAGCTATCAACATGGAGTATTTTAACCTACCATTTAGAAAGGAAAAGGTTATGCTGATTTTTTTTCCTAATACACAACATTTTTTAACAATATGACTCTGATTATATACTAGAGTGTTGAATTTTCATTTTAAAATATTTTTAAATACATTTTTTTTTTCTCAAAAAGAGCCATTTCCTTTATTCAAACTCTCATAATTAAGGGCTTTGGAAAGAAGAGAGATTTATGAGAATGGAATCCTCTCACAAAGTACTTCAACAATCAAGATTAAGGTGGCCAAAAAGATGTGAGGGAACGCCCCCAAAGAACTAGGTAGATAAGGAGACTTCATAGTATCATGGATACTTAATAAGAGACAGATGGTAAAATGTGGCTAAAAAAGAAATCTTTAACAATTATCTCACGGGTCACTTACTTAGTTTAAAATGGGCAAATATCTTGTTTTAAAGCCTGTAACTTTCAGTTGCTATCAAAATGCGTAGCTATCACAATTCAACAGATATTTCTATCCAAAAATAACTGAATGATAAATTTTATAAAAGAACACATTTTCAAGAAAAAGCAAGCATCTCATGGTATACTTTTCCTACCTCTGAACAAGAAAAAAAGTATAATTGTGGTAGATTATCCATTTATCTGTCAGAAGGGAAAAATACCTTTTCATATTTGGTAGAAGGGAAAAAAGATGTTTTTCAAACTAAACCCCTTATGTGCATCAGAACTGGCAGTGTTCACTGCCTGATCAGAAACCTCAAAAGCTACTGGCAGATCTGCAAATATATGGATTTTTTAATGATTTTGTCTTATTTTTTAAAAAGCATAACCAAAATGACATTATCCACTGAAATGACAGCTTTACCCCCCATCTCCCCACTAGTCAACCCCCTACCCCTCTATTATGCAAAATAGAGTCATCACATAGTATTCCCAGTTTCTATTACAAATGACTAGGTAAACTTTCTCTAAGGTTATAGAGAATTAATCTTTGGATACTATGTTATTAGATTTAATAAAATGATTTTTTTTAAAAAGCATTACATGATATACATTATAATCTACAGTGCTTATTTTATAAGCTCATGATGTTTCCAAAGCATGACTGTGGGAACAGATGGGGGAGAGGGGGAGGCCTGGAATTTGCTGCCCCAATTTCTTTGCTTCGGTAACACTAATGTCTACACAGCTGTTTTATTTCAAATCAAGGATTCTGAGTTCAGCGTCCCTGTCTCCTTCTAAGAGTAGTTTTGGAGAGTGAGGTGGAGCTCTGGGTAGTAGGGGAGAAAGGAGAGGAGAGAAAGAGCTTCACCCCCATCAATCATTTGGTACTTAAATCCCGTCCCTCTCGAGCTTAGAGAGGCTGGCAGGAAGATGCCTCAGCCCAGACAGCCGCCTTTACTCTTTGTCGGCCGTTGGCTTTTTACAAAAGAGATAACGTGCAAACTTGGATCCGCTGGCCAAAGCACAAAAAGAGAATCTAATTTACAAGTTATCTCTGAAAGCCTCAGAAACAATTTTCAAAACACAAAAATTTCTTTTGTCAGCTACCTCTTGCTTCTTAAACAGCAAGTGCCCTACCAAGGCTCTCTCTGCCAGTAATCCCAGACTCTGAAAAGACTTCTTTCTTTTTTGTAACTCACCTTTGACATGAGGTTGACTACACTTTCCTTTCAGAATGGTGTAACTAAGTCTTGTGCAAATAAGCAACTAGAGGACTTATGCTTCCTAATTGAATTCTGCCTGCTGCTAAATGTCTAAACAAGGAAAGCAGTTTGCTAGGTTTGGTTCTCAAACTAACTAGGCCAAAACTTTAAAAAGGCAAAAAAAAAAAGAAAAGAATCATGATAAGGGGGTGAGAAGGAAGGGATATCAGTCCCCTCTCCCTAGTAATATAATGCTATATAAAGTTGAATCAATCTTAATATTCACAACATAGTCAATACCCCAGTGCTTAGCTGTCAGCAAAAACTGAAGTGGAGCCCTGATAGCAAGACAACCCTTGGACATTAAGCAACATAATTTACTGAGAATTACGTACTTTTAGGCTTCTAAACTAAGAATCTCAAGATTTAGTGCTTGATGTCTTGTTTTATAGTCAGATCAAAATTATCTACCGTTTTAAATCACAATGCTTTCTAAAGGTAGCTAAAAACCAACACAGAGTAAAGGTTAGTTATTTTAAAATGTCTGTGGTTTTCAAAATTTAAATATATCTTAAAAACACTCACTTGACATAAAAAAATCAAGCACACTATGTGAATGAAAAGCAGGAAAAGTAGTCTTTCAGGCTCTCAATATTTGCTGTTAATTATGGTTTTAGCATATATTTTAATAGACAGCAATAACCCTTCATCTTTTATTGATTACTTTTAGAATTAGAATAGAATTGCATGGTGGAAAATCTGTTTAAAAGGAGGACCACTCTTCTACCAACTAACAATTATATACAGTGCGCTAATATTTGTACATTCAGTTTAAACACAGTCACATTTAAACTTTTAAATACCTTCACTTAAATATTCCTATGCTTTGGACTTTAACTTTCTCTTCTATTCTTTGCCAACTTAAAAAACAGCAACTTTATAATACTGTATACCCAACAAACACACACACAAATAAACAGTAAAGCTTGTTTAATGCATTTGTTTGCCATATACAGGGAAAATAATGCCGCAAATGAAATAATAAAATCTAAATTAAACCTCAAATTCTACTTGAGGCACTACCATCACCTCAAGACTAAAATAGTTTCAGTTTTTAAAAAGTCTAACAAGGAAACTAAACTGAGATGAATTGTCAGAAATTTGTCTAATATATAGTTATAGTTTTCATTCCAGCACTTCTGCAAAAGCTGTCTTCTCATATATTCCCTGCCCTAAATACTTCAAAAATTGTTCAACCTGCACCTGTGGACCTTTCTCTACTTAATAAAATATATTAAGTATGTTTACAATGTAATGACTCCAAGCATAAAATTTAATAAAAGTAGTAATAGATATAATACATTGTATACGCCTAAACACATCATTACCCTTTCAGCTTCTTAAAAGTAGTATTCCGAACTAAAATACTAATTCAAACATACTTCTCGGGTCTGTTCAATTGCATCTATTCTTCTATCTGTGGAAATGAAGCTTAAGGCTAAGTAAAACAAAGTTCGGGATATGCTTCTCCGCGGGAGTCGGTCCCCGTGGCTCCTTTTAAAAACTGACATACAAACAAGGCGAAAGGAGCAGGAAAGGGTGGCTGGCGCTCCCGGCCCCCTCCCCGCCTGCAGCCAGAGGTGGCCGCTTGGGGACTGCGACCCTGCCCCGTCCACTCTACACTTCATTTTACACCAGGAGCGGAATTCAGAAATCGACTCCAGATTTATTGCAGTTTTTTCTCAAGATCAGGAGGTGGGAAGGAAAGAATGATCAAAGATGGCGGTGCCCAAAAGCAGCAGCTTTCAACTGGAGAGTCGAAGGAGTAGCTCGGACCCCACCTCAGGGGTCTCCAGGCCCACCGCGGGGCGCAGCGTCTTACCTGTTTTCTCTTTGATCTCACACAGGACACTGAAGAGCGCGGGTTTCATTCTGTGACAGTTCAGGGCATGTTTCCTAAAGCACAAACAGCAAAACACAAAGGTATTAGCATCACCTATGGAATAATATGGCGCCTTCCTTAAGTTAGATCCAAGATTTAATTCCGGCCCTCTATTTTGGAAGGCTCTTTTGAACCCCGTCAAATCAACAGAAAACTCAAGTTGACTAGTTAGCGACAACCGGCAAGCTCTGGCTGCTACAGCTCCAGCCCGAATGCAGCGCGACCCATCTGCCGGGCAGGCAGCAGCCTCGGAGACCGCGGGGCGCGAACCCGTGCGGGGAGCCGCGATCCGGGGGCAGACGGCGGCGACTCAGGGGAGAAGACAGCGTGGAGGGGCTCCCGCGTCCGCCCTCCGCCGGGGCAGCGGGCGCGGAGCGGGCGGCCGGCAGACTGCGGCCAGCGGGCGGTGACAGCTCGGCAAAGTTTGCGAGGCGGCCCTCCCTTCCCGAGAACTTGGCCGCTCGCGCCCGGACCCGCCGGGGAACCGCCCAGAGCCCCGCGCCCGGGCTGGGGCGGCCTCCCGCACAGCGAGGTCGTCCAGCGGCCGAGCGGAGCCGGGGTGCCGGGACTCCGGGCCGAGGAGAAAGTTGCACTTCCCTCAAGTGCGGCCCGGGGCCCGCTCGCGGCGGCGTGCAGCCGGGTCCGGGCGGGAGGTTTGAATCCGTGCGAGGGGGCCGGGCTGCCAGAGGGCCGGACGCGGGGAGATGGGGTGAGAGAAACCCACGAAATCCACGCGGCACCAAGTCCGTCCCGCGCCCCGAGAGCAACTTTGCCGACTCCCGCCCGCGTCGAGGGGCGCTGGGCAAGTTCCCCAGAGGCCGGGGCCGGAGGCCTCTTTTCGGAGAAAGTTCCCCGCCCGGGGCTGAGGCCCTGGCCCGGGCACAACCCGGGCCCGGACTCTGCCGCGGGCCCGGCTCCCGCACACACACAAAAGATGCTTAATGAGACGACACCAACTTTGCTTGCGCCTCGTCCAAGCTCTGGTCGGTGATGGTCATGATCTGGTGGAGGATGTCGCCGATGTCCTGCTTCCTGCCGTCGCCGTCCGCCCCTTCGTGGCCGTGAGGGGGAGGCGGCAGGGCCATGCCCCCCTGCACCGAGTGGCCGGCCAGGTTCACCCCGGCCAGAGTCTGCAGCATCCTGGATTGATCGTCCATCCCGCCGCGCGCGGGCGGGAGCGGGCGGCGGCGGCGGCTGAGGCGAAGGCTGAGGCGGCGGCGGCGGCGGCGGAGACGAGGGAGGAGAAGAAAGAGGGGGAGGGGGAGGGGGAGGCGGCCGCGCGCTCCCCGCCCGCGCGGGGAGGGGGCGGCCCGGCCGGCGGGGCCCGCGGCTGAGGCAGTGCGGACGGGCGCCCGGCTCTGGCTTCCGCCGCCGCCGAGGCTGAGGAGAAGCGGCGGGCGGAAGCGCCGGGCTCCGCGGTGGTGGCGGAGGCGGACGCAGCGGCGCCCGCTGCCCTCACGCGGCCGCCGCGCCGCCTCCTCGCCGCCGCGCGCCCCGCCGGGTAGCCCCGCGCAACTTGCTCCTCAGCGCCGGCCGAGTTGCCGGGACGCCCGCCGCCCCCCGCGCCAGCCTGCGCACTCCCCTCCCTCGCCCGCCGCCGCCGCCTCGGCCGGGCGGGATCCGAACCCCGGCGGCCCCGGGGGAGGGAGCGGCGGCGGCGGCGGCAGGCGGCGGCGGAGGAGGGCCGGCGGGCGGGCCGGCCGAGAAGAGCTAGAGGGGCGGAGGAGGAAAGTTTGGGAGCTAGCGGGCCGGCGCGGCGGGGGCACTGAGCCCGATGAAGGGCCCCGGCGGGCCGCGCGCCGGGCGGACAGCAGATTGATGGGGCGAGAGAAGTCGCCGCCGCCACAGCCAGAGCCGCGCACCCTGCCAGCAGCCGCCGCGGACCGGGCTCGAAGGCCGTTCGGCTGAGGGATTGACAGGCTGCCAGTGCCACTCACTCACTGCGGCCCCGGACGCCCGTGGGGGGAGGGGCGGGGGCCAGAGGAGGGCGGGAGAGCGCTCCGCACGCCCCGCCCCCGGGGGCGGCGCGCGCTCTCATTGGGTCTTGCGCCTCCCGCCGCCGGCGCTGGCACCGCCCCCGGGCTTCGGTCCTGCCCCTCTGGCCTCCGAGCCCCTGACCCCCGAGAGCGCGCCCCCGGTCCCCTCAAGCCTCATCGCGTCCTGGCCCCCGGGATAGGCCGGCCCGCAGGCATCGTTCCCGCACCCTGATTTCTGCTCCTAGTGTTAGCAGTCATAGGTGCCAAGAGTTGTGTACGGGACACTAGGCAACTCGCTCCAAGGCCAACCATGTGCTTCCCCGCAGCGCCCTGAGCTTCACGCCTCGGACAGCGCCTGGTACACTTTCCCGCTCTTCCCGTCGGGAGGTGGTATCCTAAGGGTACCCGGCCGCTCGTCCCAGGCCAATCGAATCGCACTCGGAGCCGAAAGAGGCGGGACGGAGTCAAGAAAGGGATATCCTTATTGGAGCGTTCGAAAAGCCCTGGGCAGAGAGGCGGGGACGCCGCGGATGGTGACCCCGCCCACCCCGCGATCACCATAGTAACCGAGAGGTCACTGCTCGAAGTTGGTTCCAGCGCTCTGGCCTTGCGCTGTCCCTCAAGAGGTGACCAGGTAAGGTAGAAGTCCTTTGTCCTGCATGCTTGATGCCTAAACTCAGCGGATCTGAGTAATATACACTTTTCTTGAAAGAGGAGCACATGAAAATGTGTCAGAGGAAAGTGGATTCGGGAGAAGCAGAAGGGTTTGATATCCAGGACTAATATAAATTTACAACCTTTCATACAATGTGCAATTCCTGGTAATCCAGGGAGTCCTTCAGCAAGATCTGCTTTTAGCTACCTCCAGATAGACTAAAGCTGCAAAATGAACTTTATTATAAAGAATATTTATTTCAGTGTAGACTGGATTCTACTTATAAATTTACCCCACCACCATGAGTCATTTAATGTTGGTGACTCCAGCCACAGATTGTCATATATATAGCACTTTTTCTTCCATTGTACTCTGCCTACAAACGACTAAATGCTCACATTACTTGGGGGTCTAGACTTCCAGCTCTTGTGGACGCTTGAGCTTTCTGTTAACCTAATTTCCCTAACAGAGCTTCCTCATATTTTCCTCATTTTAGATCCATGGAGCTCACCCTCGATGGACCCTTCGGTTAGGTGGTTCTGAAAAGTCCTCTTGTTTCTTCGCCAAACTCAGTAAGCTGCCTTACCTGAAATCAAAAATAGGGGTGTGAGGTATGAAAAATGGTTCTTACTCTGCAGGGTTTAATGTAGGACAAGCAGTTCTTTACATGCCAGATGGATTCTTGGAATGAAGCAGGCTACTCGGTTCCAGGTTCTTTCCTTCGTATGTTGTGTGTACTTTTAAATACTCCCCACTGCAAAGCTAATAGCTAACGTTACAGTAAGGCAAGCTAAAATCTTTACAAACTGCACAGCTGCTGGAGAGGGCGTTCCAAACAATCCACTCTGCCTCTTACTTCCAAAGAACAAGCCCCCTTATGTTCATTAATATTCCCAGCTCCTCTGTAGCCCATTTATGTGTCAGGTTTCTGATTCTTCTTTTGAGCCCCCATTATGGGTTACTCATAGTCATCATTGATTGGACTTTCTCTTTATTCTTAATGTGTTTTTCAAAACTGTCACCACATCATTATATATTTTTGCATTAAGGAGCAAGAACAAACAGCCAATCTTCCATAATTCTCCAAAGATGAAGATGTAAAACCACAGAATTCTATCTGAAAGATACCTTCAGCTCTAAATTCCTTCCAGCTCTAAAATTCAATGATCCTGTGACTCACTATCAGGCCTCCTCCCTGCCTTCCTTCTAGGCTCATAATCTTGACTAATCAGTCATGAGGATGAGGCTAATTAGCAACGGGGATTTATGGTTATTTCTAGCCCTCTCCAAACAATGAGTTATGTAAGCAAAGCAACATATATAAAAATGTAAATAAAATTAAAGAAACACGCAAATAAAGGCAAATGGGATGTATGGGCTACGTAAACAAACGAGAACATAAAAACATAAATTAGAATTAAGAAAACAGTTAAACAAATGCCAGCAATTAGGAGTAAAACAACTTGTTAAATGTCTCACACCCACAGCTATTTTATGACACACACCTCTAAACCCATGGTCATTCAGTGATGTGGAAACTTGATACCATAATTCTGCATTAAGTGGTTGGATTAGATTGACCTTCTGCTTGGGAGGTTTCCCTTTTTGTTATCGTCAGTATGAGTTGCAGTAAAACCCAGGGGGTCTTAGCAAGGATTCCCTCACAGACTTATTGACAACCACTATCGATTTAAAGCATAAATTCTTTTAGATTGGTTTCCAAGCCCCGATAAACAGTATCACCTAATTCTGAATACCCCCACAATCTACTGTGTTTTTGCGAGTTTCTCACTTGGGATGTTGCCTTATCTCACTCAGCAATCTGAGTCACATGGTGCTTTCACAGATAATAGAACAGAACCTCTCTAAGTACCTAAATCCATCTTTGCTGTTTCTAAGACAGTGATTATTAAAAAGTCAAAGGAAATGTAATTTATTTTTGGTGAGTGTACATTCATGTAAAGTTAACAGTGAAAAAGTGGTGAAAACCAAGTAGGGGCCACTCTCTCATATTCGTTCCTTTCCATGAGTTTGGTTCATATTAACGATACCATCACACCATCACTTCTACCAATACAGTGATCATCACAGCAGATGCCATTTTCATGCAGTCTCTCTGAGTGGGACATTGTGCTCCGTGTTCTTACTTATTTAAATCTCACAACAGGCCAATCTAGGTGAAATTATTAAATATAAGGAAACAGACTGAAAGTGCGTAAGAAACTTATATAAGACCTCCAAGTCAGTTGGTATTAGACCTTGGATTCAAATCTTGATCTGTGTGGCTACAAAGCCCACCCTATGAAACACTGCCCCCCAAAAAATGTATATGTGTGTATGTGTATATATATATATAATTCAATCAAGGGCTTCTCTGGTGACTCAGTAAATGCCTGAAATGCAGGAGACCCGGAGTTCAGTCCCTGGGTCGGAAGATTCCCTGGAGAAGGGAATGGCCACCCACTCCAATATTCTTGCCTGGGGAATTCCATGGACAGAAGAACCTAGCTGGCTACAGTCCATAGGGTTGCAAACAGTTGGACACAGCTGAGCGACTAACACAACAACATCGGATTAAAAATCACAAGGCTTTGACAGGTAAACTGTAAATTGATGAAAATAACCAAGCACTTAATAAAAAGAGGTTAACTCTGTGAGAGATTAGAGAAATCTAGGTCTCATGGCAGTAGAGCAGGGAAATTGAAGAATAAAGCCCAGCAAGGCTATTCTTCATAGCCATCTAGGACCTTGCCTCTCTGAGGCTTTCCAGCCATGCCTGCCTTCACTAATCATCTGCTCTAAACTCTGGCTTGAATATATTGCCTATAATAGGTAATTTACCACCATACTAGATGGACCCATGTTGTTTTCTCTCAATTCACCCATTTCCTCACCTAGTTCATTTGTATGTTAAGGACAAATTATATATTTTGAGATGGACCATCACATGACTGATTTGACTTTAAAAAACAAAAACTAAGATGTCGAGACTTCCCTGTTGGCCCAATGGCTAAGATTCTGAGCTCCCAATGCAGGGGGCCCAAGTTTGATCCCTGGTCAGGGAACTAGATCTCGTATGCTGCAACTAAGACCTGGCACAGTCCAATTAAAAAAAAAAAAAAAAAACCTTAGATGTCGAAGAAGTCCCTTTGGGGAAACTGACTAAATACTTATTCCCAAATATATCACTGCTCCATCACTTTGGGAATGATTCTTTAAAAGTGGCCTTTACAGTTGTTAGCACATGTGACCTGTGACAAATCTTCACTTCTGAAAATGTATTTGACTGAGCAACCAAAGGATCAGTGAGACAACAGTTCACCCTCCTTTAAAAAATATTTATTTTAATTTATTTCTGACTGCATCGGATCTTAGTTGCAGCACACAGGTTCTTCATCGTGGTTCACAGGCTTCTCTCTAGTTGTGGTGTGCAGGCTTGATTGCCCCACCAGGGATCAAACCCAAGTCCCCTACATTGGTAGGCGGATTCTTAACCTCTGGACCACCAGGGATGTCCCTATGAGGTGCTTAAAAGAGAATAATTATTGGAATACATAATTTCTGAAAGGTTTGATAGAAAGCCCCATCTTTAATGTCCTTTCATTCCTCATAACACCTGGTAGAGTGCAGTCTCATGCATAGTAGACACTTGGGGCCAACACTGTCAATTGCTGTTATCCACTGGCCCACCTCCTTCCATGCTGGTAGAACCCTGATTATTCTGATGGCAATGTGCTCAGTCTCAGTCAAGTTCCAAGTTGAGTATGATCATCTCATCTCCTGCTTTCTGAACCTATCAGAGGGATAGATTTGTCTCCTGATTTAAAGGAAAAGGACAGTCTAAAAGAAGAGTCTAAGGAGATATGACAGCTAAATGTAAAATGGTGTCCCAGATTGGTTTCTGGAACAGAAAAGGGACATTTAGGTAAAAACTAAAGAAATCTGAATAAACTATGGACTTTTATTAACAATAATATATCACTAATGGCTCATTAATTGTACATTAAACAAGCATACTGTATTATTATAAGATGTTAATAATAGGGGAAACCAGGTGGGAGATACTGGAGAACCTCTGTACTATCTTATCATTTTTCTGTAAATATTCTAAAATAAAATATTATTAAAAATAAATATAAACTAAGTGGGGCAGAGAGATATGGAGAGCCTAGGTTCCTGATAAGGGCCTCCCCAGTGGCTCAGAGGTTAAAGCATCTGCCTGGAATGCAGGAGACCCGGGTTCGATCCCTGGGTCAGGAAGATCCCCTGGAGAAGGAAATGGCAACCCACTCCAGTACTCTTGCCTGGAGAATCCCGTGGAGGGAGGAGCCTGGTAGGCTACTATTCCATGGGGTCACAAAGAGTCGGACACAACTGAGCGACTTCACTTTCACTTTCACTTAGGTTCCTGAAGACATTGTTGAGTATCTGAACAAAACTAAACTGCTAATTCTAGTTATGTGAGAAAATCTAATTTCTATTTTATAGTTCCTGAACTTCCCTAGTGATCCAGTGGTTAAAAATCTGCCTGTCAATGCAGAGAACATAGGTTCGATCCCTGGCCCAGGAAGAGTCCACATGTCGTGGGGCAACTAAGCTCATTCGGTAAAGCTACTGAGCCCATGTGCCCTAGTGCCCATGAGAAGCCAACAGAAGAAGTCTCGGCACCACGGCTAGAGAGTAGTCCCTACTTGCTGCAACTAGAGAAAGCCCTCGGAGAGCAACAAAGACACAGCACAGCCAAAAATAAATGAAGAATTAAAAAAAAAAAACTTAAAATCATAAAAATAAATAATAATAAAATTCCTATTGCTTGGGTTTTCCACTACTTTCAGCAAATCTAATCTCACACTGTTAATATATAAAGGATGGAAAGATGGAAGAATAGCCTAACACAGTGCCTGATATAAAATATGATCTCCTACAGGTCAGAAGATATAACCCAAAAAATATCTGATCTTTGTCCTAGGTCCCTAGGGAGATAACTTCTAAAATCTTTGAAATTTGCCAAGATATAGGAGTGTCTATCCTGGAGGAGGAAATGGCAACCCACTCCAGTATTCTTGCCTGGAAAATCCCATGGACAGAGGAGCCTTGCGGACTATAGTCCATAGGGTCACAAAGAATGGGACACGACTGAGTCACTGAGCACAGCAGGATTATCTTTGTTAAGCCCCTCGTTCACACCCAAGTTTATGATAACAAGAAGACTCAGGATTAGGAGCTGATCAACAGAAAGACCAACCATGTAACAAGAGGTTTGGGGCTTTAAACCAGCTTATCCTCCCAGGAAGGAAAGGGAACTGGAGATGGAGTTCAGTTCTGTGGCCAATGAATCAATCAATCATGCCTACATAATGAAACCCTAATAAAAACCCTATATACCAAGACTCACTGGAGCTTCCTGGTTGGTAAACACACTGACACTGTGGGGAGAGAGCCTGCATTCAGGACCTTGACCTATGTCTCTCTTCATGTGACTGGTCCTGATTTATATCCTTTACAATAAACCTGTAATTATAAGTGTAGTGCTTTTCAGAGTTCTCTGTCCTTCCAGATAGTATTGAACCTGAGGGAGTCATGGGAACACCCAAACTTGTAGCAAGTTTGTCAAAAGTGCAGGTGGTCTGGGGAACCTTGAACTTGCAGCTGTCATCTGAAGTGAGGGCAGTCTTATTGGTCTCTGGATTAATTAGCTATTGCTATGTAATAAAGTATCCAAAACTTGAATGTTTAAAACAACAAACAGTTATTATCTTAAAGTTTTGTATGTTAGGAATTTGGATATAATTTAGCTGGGTGCCTCTGACCTAGGCGCTCTCGCAAGGGTTCAAACAAGGTGACACCCAGGGCTTATAGTCACTTCAAAGCTCGCCAGGAGGAGGATCCACTTCCTAGCTCATTCGCATGGCTATTGACTGCTCTCAGGTGCTCAATGACTGTTGGCCAGAAACATCAGTACCTCAATCTCTGGGTCTCTCCATAGGACAGCTCACAACATGATTGCTGGCTTCCAAAAGAGTGAGGAAGCCAGAGAGCAAGAAAGGGCAGGCAAGAGGGAAGTCGGTCTTTTTTTTTTTTTTTTAGTTGTGGGATGCAGACTCTTTAGTTGCAGCATGTGAGATCTAGTTCCCCAGCCAGGGATCAAACCCAGGCCCCCTGTACAGAGCACAGAGTCCTAGCCAGTGGACCACCAGGGGAGTCTCAGAAGTCAAGTCTTCTTATAACCTCATTTCATAAGTGACATACTAACACTTCTGCTGTGTTCTCTTTATCTGAAGCAAGTCACTAGATCTAACCTACACTACAGGGAAAGAGAATGACTCAGAACATGATTATCAGGAGGTAAGTGTCACTGGGAGCTGCTATGGACTGTGCCTATCCCCAAATTAGTAAATTGAAGCCATGACCCATAATGTGTTAGCATTAAGAGGTGAGGCCTTTGGAAGGCTGCTGCTGCTGCTGCAGTCGTGTCTGACTCTGTGCGACCCCGTAGACAGCAGCCCACCAGGCTCTGCCGTCCCTGGGATTCTCCAGGCAGGAACACTGGAGGCAGTCAGATTTAAATGAGGTCATGAAGGTGGGGACTCCAGGTTGAGATTAATACCCTTATGAGAAAAGGAAGAGGACTTCGCTGTTGGCGCAGTGGTAAGCAGTCTGCCAACCAATGCAGTATGTGTGTGCGCATGCGCTCAGTCATGTCCAACTCTGTGACCCCATGGACTGTAGCCCGCCTGGCTCCTCTGTGCATGGGATTCTGCTAGCAAAAATACTTTATCTGTTGAGCCATTGGGGAAGCCATACAGAAGTGGCTAAATGTTTAATTGTTGAGTAAATGCGGGTTTGATCCCTGGTAGGGGAACTAAGGGCTTCCCAGGTGGCGCTAGTGGTAAAGAACCCGCCTGCCAATGCAGGAGATGTAAAACAGGCGGATTCTATCCCTAGGAAGATCCCCTGGAGGAGAAAATGGTAACCCACTCGAGTATTCTTGCCTGGAGAATCCCACGGACAGAGAACCCTGGCGGGCTACAGTCTATGGGGTCGCTAAGTGTCGTACAGGCTGAAGCGACTTAGCACACACGCATGGGGAACTAAGATCCCACATGCCTTAGAGCAGCTAGCCTGCGTGTTGCAACTACTGAGCGTGTGATCCACGAGAGAAGTCCGCATAACCAGCGTAGCCACCAAAAAAAAAAAAAAGGAAAAGAAGAGATACCAGAGCTTCCTCTCTCTGCCATGTGAGAATACAGAGGGAAGGCAGTCATCTGCAAGCCAGGTAGAGGGCTCTTACCTGAACCCCACATGCTGGCATCTCTCAGGTTTCCCCAGCTTCAGAACTGTGAAATGAATGACTGTGGTTTATACCACCCAAGCTAAAGTATTTTGTTACAGCAGTTCAACCTGACCAAGGGAGGCATCATCCTCGAAATTTAATTCTCAACGCCAGGTCAAATCATGGCATGACCCTTGCCCCATCTCACAAATCTACCTCTGTGATGTGCTTCTTAGCCGGGCCTTCAAGGCCCTAAATAAGCTCTCCCAGTTCTGTCTCTCTAGCCATCTTCCCCCCTATTCCCATATGCTGAATGTGTTAATGAGTCCTAATGCCCCACACTTTGGGAGTTCTTCCTTTTCCTTATACTGTTCCCTTCAGTGAGAATGCATACCCAAGGTTTACCCTCTTCAATAATGCTGTCTAACCTGTTTCACTTACAGTATCTCTACCAAGCCTCAAAATAACTCAAAGATCTTAAGACAAGTCATTTGAAACCCGTGTTGTAGATAAGACTCAGAAAATAACAAGCTACTGACACTTATTGAGCACTTAGTTTGTGGCAGGCACTATGCTAATGGTTTCTCATGCTAGTTAAACCCTCGTGACAACCCTATGAACTGGGCATTGACCTCCCTATTCATTGTTAGAGAAACTGAGGCCTAGAGATGTCAAATAACTTGACTGAGGCCACGTGGCTGGTGAATGAACTATGACTCAAGCAAGCCTTCTGGCTCAGCATTCTTGCGAATAACCCCCATGTTACACTGCCTATAAGGGGGTTATGTTACCTATCCTAAGATCCCCCCATTACTAAGTGACAGAGTGGTACTGGAACTAGATATTTCCAACCATTTCCACCATACATATTGTCTCCCTACTCTAGTGTCGCCACTAGAAACCCTTTCTAAGCCCCAAAAGGAAGTAAATCCTTCATTTTGAGTTCCAAGTATCACTCAGGTTCTTATAAATGTGTACCCTTTTTAAAAAAAAAAAATTGTGTTTAAATATACATAACATCATTTTAACCATTTAAAAATCTTTATTTCAGCCAATACCATTGAGCACATTCACACTGGTGGGCCCATCCCCAGGATCCATCTCCAGAACTTTTCCATCTTTCAAAACTGAAACTCTGTACCCATTGAACTCTCACTCCCCGTCACTCCTTCCCCCAGCCCCTGGCCACCACTAGTTTGTGTATCTATAAATTTGCAATAAGTACCTTACATAAATGGAATCATATAATGTTTTGTCCTTTTGTGACTGGCTTATTTCATTTAGTGTAAAATCTTAAAGGTTCGTCCATGCTGTAGCATTTCCTGTGGAGTTTCCTCCTTTTTAAGGCTGGATAATATTCCATTATTTGTCTATATCACATTTTGTTTATTCATTCATCCATCAAAGGACTGCTTGGTTGTTTTCACATTTTAGCTATCATGAATAATGCTGTTACAAACATGAGTGTTCAAGTGTCCGAGTTCTTGCTTTCATTTTTTTCCTGTATATACCTATAAGTAGAATTGCTGGATCATGTGGTAATTCCATTTCAAAGTTTTATCAGGAACTGCCTATTTTCCATAGAGGCTGTACTTTTTAATGTAGCTTCTAGTAATGTATCTTATATACTCTACACCCTGAAAAAAAGCTCTTTTGATATTCGATACCTGACAAATACCTAGTTGTTGCTAATTGGTATCTAATTGATGCTTAAGAAACATTTTGTTAAATAAAGAATCACAAAATCACTATCTTGAAACAAAGAAATCTGGTTTTATTTGAAACGGACTAAAATTTTCAGATAAGATCTAAACAGTTGCTGAACAGCGTGCCTAGAGAGATTTTTTTTTAAGCTGATAGATAAATCCAGAGTTTCATTTCTTAAAACCAAGTGGTCCCACAGTATATTTCTTTTTCTCTCACTAGCTTCTTGTCAAGATTTTGTTCATCTTGTAGTCCTGTCTCTTTTCTAGGCTTACAATAAAACTGATTTAAAGTAAAAGTTTCTTTAAGAATTATGCTACAATATGCTGATCTGAAAATAAATTTCCTAAAAATTTTTTTTTTTAACCATAAGGGGGCCATCAAAGATTTCCTGGTGATATTATGCACCAGTTATAAACTTCCTTCTGTCAGAAGCAACTAGATGATACTTTTGATTATCTTCTATTTTGAATTTCTAGGAAAGATTTTAATGCAGAAAAGATTAAAATGCACTCAAACACCTTTTATTTTATTATTATAATTAATAACTGTGTTATGGGAGAAAGTGATATTCAAGTGTATATTTAAGATTTTAGTTTTTAGAAACAGTCTCATGGAATATTTTCATTATAATATTCTTCCTATTATGTTGCTACTCATTAGCACAGTAAGATGGAAAGAGGAAAGGAGATGAAATAAATAAATGATCCTTACAAAGCCATAAGATAGATAGTAAAAAAAAAAAAGTTAGATATTTGCCTAAAATTAAATTTTCTACATCTTGGGAATGTTGGTCACCTGTGATTATTCAGGGCTGTAAAATCATGTCATTTAACAGTTCAACACATCACTACTTCCTCTTAAACTTCACATCTATCCTTATGTGTCCCTATAACCACGTTTCCTATGCCAGAGCCCAGCTCTCCTAGCTGTAGCTTATCAGACCAGCAGTGAGCATTTGACTGGAGCTAACCCCAACCATTTCTCTTCTGAGAAACTGATGCCCTTGCATCTGGAAGACACTGATTTGTTTGCTGGCTATTTGAATCGAGGACATGTAACCCCCAGACCTCCAAGTCAGTATGTTTAGTCAATAGCAAGGCGAGAAGCCGAAAAAGCCACTTATGAACAGAACAGTCTCAGAAAGAAGGAAACAGTGCAGCCCATGAAGGAGGGAGGCTGGGGACAAGGTAGACAAGGAGCTGGACAGCTCCAGGGTCCTGAAGGCTGTGCAGTTTCTGGTTCTACGTTGTTGGGGAGTCTTTCAAGAGCCCCATTCTTTTTTGGTTTCACGGGGTCTTCATGGTTGTGACTTGTGGGGATCTTTGATCTTCACTGTGGCATGTGAACTCTTAGTTGCAGCATGCAGGATCTAGTTCCCTGATCAGGGATCAAACCTGGGCCCCCTGCATTGGGAGTGCAGAGTCTTGGCTATTAGACCACCAGGGAAGTCCCAAGAGCCCCATTCTTAACTGAGCCCCCACAACCTGGCTCCCAATAGATGACTCAACTTTGAATTAGGCGTAATTTGACTCAGGAGTCAGGGAAGTGGGTTAAGCTTGAGGATGAAGCTGGTGGAGCATGATCGGGGAGGTCCTGGGGAATTTGGGTAAGAAGAACTGGGGAACAGCAGAAGCAGAGATTTACTGATAAGAAAGATGAAGGCTTGAGGAGAGGGTGACAAATTCAGTTGTTGGAGCCTGTGGAGCCTGCGGAATGACCCGGAGGCGATGTCCGGTGGGCAGTTGCAGATCTAATGCTCAGGCAAGATGTCTGCACTAGAAAGAGAGATTTAGGAATTACTAACATCTCGATGGTGTTAATAGTCATGGCAGTGAATGAGATCACACCGAAAGAGTGTGACAAGTGAGAAAAATGAGGATCTGTGACAGAGCACCAATAATTTAGGGACAGATGGAGAAAAAAAGGAGCCACTATAAGGTGGGAGAAAGACTAGAAAGCACAGCAGCACAGAAACTAAGGGTGTTTTAAGAAGAGAGAAGTCAACAGTTCAGCTGAGTTATGGTCAAAGAGGCGTCCGCTGAATTTAAAGACACGGTGAGCATTGGCGCCCTGGTGAAAGGTTTTAGTGGAGATGGGGGGTGTGGCAGATGTTCACTGGGGTCACCAAAGGAATGATTTTGTAGGGGGGACTGCAGACCGGAAGTTGACAGCTTTTTGGAGAAACTCACCTGACAAGCAGAGAAGGAAATGGCACCCCACTCCAGTACTCTGGCCTGGAAAATCCCAAGGACAGAGGAGCCTGATAGGCTATAGTCCATGGGTCTCAAAGAGCCAGATGCAACTGAGTGACTTCACTTTCACTTTTCACTTTCATGCATTGGAGAAGGAAATAGCAACCCACTCCAGTGTTCTTGCCTGGAGAATCCCAGGGACAGGGGAGCCTGGTGGGCTGCCGTCTGTGGGGTCGCATAGAGTCAGACACGACTGAGCGAGTTAGCAGCAGCAGCAGCAGCACCTGACAAGCAGAGGAGAGCTAGAGGGCAGGAACTGGAAGGCCACATGGACTTGAGAACCTGTAGGGGGTATGAAAGAGAATGAAGACCTCACAGGTAGGAGCTTGTAGTAGGAGATATGGAGAGGTGGACGCTTGATGAATGAAGTTCTGAGTAGAGAGGGTGATATCCATGCCCAGGGTGATGCTGCTCTTGGTCGCGATTCCCATGGGAGAGAAGGGAAGAAAGCAGGAGGGACCGGGGGTGGGGCGGGGAGAAGTCGAACTTCAAGGTCGAACAATTGACAGCCTGAGCCAAACCCACGGGAACCTTTTGAACTAAAATAGGCCTTCAGAGTTGTCCAGAGCTGGGCCCCAAGGGCTGGGCCTTTATATTGCTGTATCCATCAGTCCTAGAATGTCAGCTGTCCTGCCAGAGAAGGGCATGATCTTGGATGAGGTGGCTGTCTGCTGCAGAGGGAATCGCTAAATGGGCCTGACAGCTGATGATTGCCTCTGGATGGCGTTCCCAGCAACCACGGCAACCAGCCTTCCAGTGAAGGGGGAGCCTGGCAACACTACACAGGGTCCCCTACATCCCTTCACCAAAAAGCATTAGGTTTAAGCTCCTTGGCCCCATGTTCAACCTTCTCCATCATCTGGTCTCTGCCCACTGCTCCCAGCTTCTCTCCAACCTTATCTTAGAGCCCAGTTCTTCCCTTTGATCCCTCCATGCCTTTTCACCCCTCAGTCTAAAATGTTTCTGATCTTATCTGATTCCATCTCCAAAAATCCATCTCAAATGTCTCTTTTCTGGAAGTGCTTCCCTGATTCTCCCAGATAAGAGTACTAAATCTCCCTTGTCTCGCCTAACTTCTATATATTTCTATTTTTGCACTTTGTTGTTGTTCAGTCACTAAGTTGTGTCTGACTCTTTGCGACCCCATGGACTGCAGCAGCCAGGCCTCCCTGTCATTCACTATCTTCTGGAGTTTGCTCAAACTCATGTCCATTGAGTCAGTGATGCCATCCAACCATTTCATCCTCTGTCATCCCCTTCTCCTCCTGCCTTCAATCTTTCCCAGCATCAGGGTCTTTTCCAGTGAGCCAACTCTTCGCATCAGGTAGCCAAAGTATTGGAGCTTCAGTTTCAGAATCAGTCCTTCTAGTGAATTCAGGGTTGATTTCCTTTAGGATTGACTGGTTTGATATCCTTGCTGTCCAAGGGACTCTGAAGAGTCTTCTCCAGCACCACACTTTGAAAACATCAATTCTTTGGCACTCAGCCTTCTGTATGGTCCAACTCTCAAATCCATACATTACTACAGGAAAAGCCATAGCTTTGACTATATGGATCTTTTTGCACCTAATTACCCTATATTGTGAGTTATCTCTCTCCCCGACTAGATTGTGAGTTCTCTGAGTGCAGGAACACTATGTGAATGATCTCAGTGTCTCCATCTAGGCATAGAGGAAGAACTGAATTACCAATATTCAAATGAATATGAGAATGAACTTATGAACAGATGAATGAATTATTGAGTTGGCAGAGTTTGAGCTCAGTGGCCTGACTAATCTGATGGCTGATGCCAGGGAGGGTGAGCAGCCATCTGAACAATAATATCCAGTGGGCATGGTGGGCCCTGTTTCAGCCCATCTTGTGTTGATAGCCAAGGGGTCCTCTCTGGTGGTTGGGACCAATAGGATTTCTGGGAAGTTGTGATCCACAAAGGCGGCAGGACTACCACTCTGAGGAGGAAGGAGAATGGAAAGGGATGAGGAGCTAATCCGTCTCACTGGAAATAAGACTTCAGCTGTTGGCCATGAGTACAAAGATGGATACAGCCATGTAGGGGCCTAGAGTAGTCCAGGGCTGATAGTGTGGGACCCAGGTCACAGCCTTGGGTTAAAGGTATCATCTGGTACCAGTGAGTTTGGGGAGGGGAGATGAAAGCAGGAGGACAGGTAGGTCTAGGGCTCCCCCAGGCCCACTGCATGCTTGGCTCGAGAAGACAAATCCTAGATTCATCAGGTCCTGTTAAGTCTGCACCTGGGTACTTCTGAGCCTGCTTGGGGTGGGGTTTCAGTATTGGCAGGTCCTTCCCTCTTCACTTCCCTCCACAAATACTTATTGCCTGCAAGCATTTTTTAATTTAATTTTCATAAGACTCCTCCCCCTTAAAAAATTTTGGCCACACCCCGAGGCATGCAAGACCTTAGTTCTCTGACCAGCGTTTGAACCCATGCTCCTGCATTGGAAGGCAGAATCTTAACCACTGGACTGCCAGAAAAGTTCCACACAGAACCCTTTAACATTGTTATTTATTTTGTATTTTAAAAACACTGATATAGAACTGACCAGGTGCCAGGCACTGTTCTTAGCCCTTTACAAACATTAATGCATTTGACATTCATAACAGTCCTGAGAGGTCAATAGGTACTTATCCTGTTTTACAGTTAAAGAAATGGAGGCACAGGGGTTGAGTTTATGTAGCTAGTAAGTAAAAAGTTGTTTGCATTTTATAGGACACAGGGTTTACTCATTCATTCATCAAGTGGTTATTGATTGCTTCCCTTGGACAAGACGCTGTACTAGGCTGTACTGTACAGTACTGAAAAAGGCAGGGGAAGTCCAGCCTTTAAGATGATCAGTCTTGTGTCCTGAGTTCTATCCTGCTATGGCTCAGTGATTGCAGGTGTTCTCCAGGGATACACCCTGCTAATCTGTCTAGAAATTCTTTATGTTTAAGCCACCTGAATGGTAGTGATATTGTCCTTGAGTACTTGGCTTATCTCTACTCAGCTGGCTCTCTTGTAGGATGAAAGCAGAACCCCATCCCTGGAAATGAATGGAATACTTGGTTTCCAGCCCTGTCTTCCAGCTTCTGTCCATACTGTCTCCTCCACCTAGAACACCATCTCCAACCATTCATCTTTGTCAACAACTCTGGCAATAGCAGTTTTCAACACATCTTCTCTGACTGCCCTCAGCCCCACTATGATAACAAACTTAGTGAATGCTTGCAGAGGACATCATCTCAATTAATTCTCACAACAATCCTATTAGAAAGACCTTACTGTCTCCATATTGTAAATAAGAAAACCCAAAGCTCTACAAAACCAAAGAATAGACCCAAGGTCACCCAGCTAGTAAGTAACAGAGCTGAGATTTGAACCCATGTCTGTTTGACTCTAAAGACCAAGCTGGGGTTTTTTTTTTCTTTCTTTTTTCCATTCTGTTTTATTGCATTAGAAATTTATTTCCTTCACATATACAGAATATAAAACCTATCTTCACAATGAATTATGCCTCTCTGCTCTCATTTTTTCACACAAAAATTAATGGCCACTTCCTGAAAAAAACTGAAATAAATCCAGAGGCCCACACCCTTTACCAGGGCTCTACACTGCCGCTACTTAAGCTTTTGTTTCTGCAATCCTTGGATCGTGAACGTATATTCCACAATTATGCAGTTGCTTATGGTCTTCAGTTGTTTCATGTGTGAATTTGTTTGCTCAGCTTGGTTTTTATCCCCTATGATGCACACAGTAAATGCATAATAAATGTTTGTTGAATGAATAGATTTTACATGTATCTTGCTGAAATATACACAGTTCTGTTTGATTCACTAGAGTGGCATACCCGAACAAGAAATAATTTTTCTTAATGTGTCGCTTATAAATTGAACCCAACCATATTTGATTAATTTCACATCATGCATTTTTATTGCACCAATCACTCTGGTATCAGGTCATATTTATTTTAAAAACAGATTCACAAAGGGTGCAGGGCTGGAGTGACAGTGTAAATATGTTAATAACAAAAATAATACTAAAGATATTTTACTGGAAACTCTAGCATGCTAATGATGAGTAAGTGCATTCTACAGAAATATGTTTTATTTACATGGCAATTAATTTCAAAAAGATTCAGATCCTATACCATGTCCTGTATAAGATAATGAAAACTAAAAATTGAATATTCAGGCAATAAAACTAGAAGTACAAAAATCACCTTAAAGCCCTTTCGCGTCTGAGTTAGAACAAAAGCCCAGTCACTGAAAATGGTGCCATTGTCGGCTCAAATGCGTCCAAATTAGAAAGAGCCTCCTGCGTAGCCGTGGCGATTTTGCGCCGCGCAGAGCACGCGTGCACCCTGTACAGCTCTCTCGATGCAAAACACCATCTCTTAGCCAGTGACCGAAGAGCCTTGGCACCTTCAATCATGCAACGAAAGGCTCTGGGGGTTTCTTGTTGAGGAGAAAAGCAAAGTCTTTCATGTCAACGCACACTGTGGGATGTGTGAGCATTTCCCTAGTTAGGTATTTGGCCGGATCTTAGGATCCAGCTCAAAAGGAAATGCATTCTCATACTCTATTCAAACCGTAAGAAAAAATTTTTTTAAATGTGCTTCATTTGGTATTTCAGATATTGTAGGAAAGCGTGCATGCTTATGCACCCTTTGGGGAAAGATGCCTATTTCTGTAATAGGATTTATAAAGTTGACTCTGCCCGCTTTGTATCCAAGAGGGAAAGAAGCAGATGCTGCCGAGCGATCAGGCACCACCGGGATCTTCACGTCAGTGTAAAATGGTTGCTATTTCCCCTCATTTATTGAGGACCGATCTGCCATGGTGTAGCAGACAACCAGACTTGTGGCTAGAACTATTTGGCGTATTAAACAAATCTTATTTGTAACTTTGGTTTAAAAATTAAAATTTTAATTACCAAAAGAAAAAAGAGGGTATGTTGGCTTGAGATAGTGCATTTTTACCTTTCTCTAACAGTAATGATTTCATCGTAAAAGAAATGCTATAGAGTAAACTACCACAACTTTCATCAAACACACACACACAACAAACCAAAACAAATAGAAAGGGACAAATTGAGCCTTTAAAAAATCTCACAGCCTAGCAGCCATGTTATATCCTGAGGACCAGAATCAGGGAGAAGAAAGTGACAAAAAATACAATATAAGAGCTTTTTGTTATAAGCCTTTTGGTCTTAAAATTAATCTCTGTGCACAATTACTTTGAGAAAAATAAAATTTTAATTTAGGAATAAAATAATAAAGTAATCTACATTAAGTGAGAAAAATTAAAGTAAAATGTAGCATAGAAAAACTTGATAAGGTTTAAATGTTTTGTGGTTTACCATCATCTGCTTCCAGTTAGAAACCATTTACTCTCTGGGTATTCTTTTAAGGGGGCTTGAAAATGGATAGGGGGAAGATGACTATTTCTACTCAGGAAATAGTCATTTCTGCTGCTGCTGCTGCTCCTGCTAAGTCGTTTCAGTCGTGTCCAACTCTATGTGACCCCATAGATGGCGGCCTACCAGGCTCCCCCATACCTGGGATTCTCCAGGCAAGGACACTGGAGTGGGTTGCCATATCCTTCTCCAATGCATGAAAGTGAAAAGTGAAAGTGAAAAGTGAAAGTGAAGTCGCTCAGTTGTATCCGACCCTCAGCGACCCCATGGACTGCAGCCCACCAGGCTCCTCCATCCATGGGACTTTCCAGGCAAGAGTACTGGAGTGGGGTGCCATTGCCTTCTCCGCTGTATTTCTAAAGGATGTTTAATATACAGTGATTCATACAACTTCTGTTTAAACATCTACCTGATCTTCACAAGGTCTTTATATGGGACAGATAGGCATTCTATAGTTACGAGATGAAGCTTTCAGCACACCTGAGTTTAAATACTCGCTTTGCAGGTGATCTTGAACAATTTGCTTCTCTAAGCCTCAGTTCTGCATCTCTGAAATGGGTACAACAATGGCAACCCACTCCAGTGCTCTTGCCTGGAGAATCCCAGGGACGGAGGAGCCTGGTGGGCTGCCGTCTCTGGGGTCGCACAGAGTCGGACACGACTGAAGTGACTTAGCAGCAGCATAGCAGCTACTGCTTAGGGTCAGTGTTACCTTCAGAGGACATGGGTACATGCAAAAAATGATTTAATTATTCCATAAATGTGAGAGGGAAATTTTAAGGCAAGTTTAAAATTCCTATTCTGGTTTTATAGTGTGTTGTATGCACAAATCCAAACCACACTATTTTCTTGTGATAATGAAGTTCTGATACTTTACTCCCCTTCTCACTTCTAGAGTGTCCTCTGCAGGCATTGTTTCCGTTTGTCCTCTAAGCAACATGTTTCTTCCATGCTGCCTTCTGGCTCCTGAAAGGTAATCTGCAATGGTCAGCATGAGCAATGTTTTACCCAGAACTGATAACATGGAAAAATTCACATTCAGTGTGTTCATGCTTTTTTAGTTTTTAATGACACTACCAGTTAAGAGAAGCAACTTGCTTTTCCTGAATGTGAGCAGAGCATTAAACTAAATTGTTCTTTAGGTTGCCACAGCTGAGTTGCCTAACTCTTCTACTCCCATCCCCAGGTTGGGGCGAGTTCCTTGGGGCAGTGGTGGGGCTCTGGCTAAGGCGGGGGTTTTTATGTTTGGGCTTTTTTTGCTTTTTTTTTCTGGCTTTTCGGGGTCTTAGTTGGAGCATGTGGGATCTAGTTTCCCAACCAGGGATCAAACTCAGGGCCCCTTGCTTTGGGAGTGTGCCGTCTTAGCCCCTGGACCACCAGGGAAGTCCCAAGGCTGGTTGTTTTTTAGGGAAGAAAGAGTCTAGAAGACAAGGTCCAAAGAATGCTGACATTCGAAGAAGTGGTTTGATGGAAGGCGAGAGGGAAAAAGCAGAAGAGTAAAGGGAAAACAGGAAGAGCCCAGGCTCAGAGGTTTCAATCCAGCTCTTCCCTCACCAGGGGATTTGGGGCAAATTACTGCTCTCCCCCATATCTCAGCTTCCTCATCTATAAAATGGGACTCATTAGAATACTTAGCTCATAGGGCAGTGTTAAGGATTCAAAGACATCATATTTAAAAAGTAGTTCACTAAGGATTAATTATTCTCCAGGCAGCTACATTTCTGCTCAAATTTAACCAATCAACGAGCCACGTGTGAACAATCTACCTATGTCAAATTACAATTCACCCCAGGATTTCCTGTTTTATTTTTCTCCATAGCCCATACTACTCACTTATTTCAGTTATCTATATTGTTTCAATATTAATTAATAATATTATAATTCTCCCTCCATTAGAATGTAAGTTCCATGAAGGGAGGGTTTTTGTTTGTTTTGTTCACTGACTCTATCCCTCCCACCTAGACAGAGTGCCTAACCAGGTGCTCAATAAATGTAGTCATTGAATGAGTAAGTGTCGGCCAAAATTATTGTTATCACCCCTGGGGCAGAAACTTTTGATAACCCCTTCAGCCAGGAAAGCAGAAGGTAAGGATAAAAAACTCTAGGTAGATAATCATTAAAGCTTTAGCTGGGTTCTAGGTGAAGCTTTTATATTTGGTCCTTTACATCAATAAAACATCCTTTAGGGAAAAGGTTAAGGGGCAAGCCAAGACCAAGTGAGATCTAAGCTAGAGAAGGGAACTTTCTGTGAACTAACAAGGCCAGAAGATTTTCGTTTTCAAAGTTGTTTCTGTTCTTAACCTATTTTGTGGTTACATAAGTATTATAATACTAGGCTATGCTCTCTTTGAAACACTTTCCAAGAAAATACAGATAAACCCCAAGTCCTCCTTGAGCATAATTCTGTACCCCCTAATCCCTCCCTAGGAATAATCACCACAGTTGTTTGTGGGTATCTCCATGCCTCTTCCAAAGAGCATTTATAGAGTGCATACGTACACAGATGTGCATTTTTTAAAATATAAACTATAAATGCTATTATTATACTCTTATTTGTTACTTTTCAATTAACATCCTGTAATATGTTTTCTATCTCTTTGTTTAACTTTCTATAGATTGATATCAGCTTTTAATGGCGGGGGGAGCTTTAAAGGTAATAATGAGCAGTTTAAAAAATAGCCTTAATAGAATTTATTTTTTAGAACAGCTTCAGATTTACATAAAAATTGAGAACATAGTCCAGAGAGTTCTCATATGCCCTGCACCCAGTGTTCCCTATAGTGAGCATTTTATTAATATATTATTTAGTACATTTGTTATAATTAATGAACCAACTAAACTTAAATTGAGTTTATTGGTAAATGGATTCGTTTATTAGTGAAAGTCTATAGTTTATTCAGATTTCTTTTACTTAACACTTCTTTTTCTGTCCTAGGATCTCCCCCAGGATACCACATTACATTTGAAAGTTATAGTTTCCTTAAGCTCCTCTTGACTGGGGCAGCTTCTCAGACCTTCTTTGCTTCTTGACGACCTTAACAGTCGGAGGAGTCCTGGTCAAGTCTTTTGCAGGATGTCCCACAAGTGGGATTTATCAGGCATTTTCCTCATGAAAACTGGAGTTGTGAGTTTGGAGAAGGAAGACCCCAGAGGTAAATTGTCATTTTCATCACATCCTAGCAAGAGTACATACTAGCACTGTGACTTATTCCTGCTTTTTATTTTCTTTTTTGACCAAGTAGCATGGCATGCGGGATCTTAGCAATGCTTCCAGGGATTGAACCCATACCCCCTGCAGTGGAAGGGCAGATTCTTAACCCCTGGACCATCAGGAAAGTCTCACTTATTACTATTGATATTATCCTTGATCACCTGGCTGAGGTAGTAGATATTTATTTTATTTATATATTTTATTATTTGTATATTTTTTATATTTATATATTTTATACTCTGAATGATAATCCAATACTACTTTATGTTACTGCTAAAAACCTTCAGGTTTGGCCATTGGTTCCCATGTCCTTTTTTTAAAAAAATGAATACGTTTTAAAATTTTTATTCAATTTTTATTGGACTTCCCTAGTGGCTCAGAAGGTAAAGAATCCGCCTGCAATGCAGGAGACCTGGGTTCAATCCCTGAGTTGGGAAGATCCCCTGGAGGAGGGCATAGCATCCCACTCCAGTATTCTTGCCTGGAAAATCCCATGGTCAGAGAAACCTGGCAAGCTACGGCCCATGGGGTCACAAAGAGTCGGATAAGGACTGAGTGACTAAGTGCTATTGAAGCATAGTTGATTTGCAATATCATGTTAGTTTTAGGTATACAACAAAGTGATTCAGTTATATATATATTATATTACACATACTTCTCAAGAAAATCTATTCCATTATAGTTTATTACAAGATAATGAATATAGTTTCCTGTGCAATGTACCATAAATCTTGTTGTTCCTGTGTCCTTTTGATGTACCTCCATCCATGTGGGGGTTTTTTTTCCCCACTATTTTCTTATTTTCTGGCACTATAAGATGTTTCAGGTTCATCTGGTATGTTTCCTTACCCAGTTCTAGAGTCAGCCATTTCTCCAAGGAGCCCTGGTTCCTTTTTGGGGGGGAAATGACATAAGAAACCAAGTTCTCGGCCCTAGATATACTCTTCAGTTCAGTTCAGTTCAATTCAGTCGCTCAGTCATGTCCGACTCTTTGCGACCCCATGAATCGCAGCACGCCAGGCCTCCTTGTCCATCACCAACTCCCGGAGTTCACCCAAACTTATGTCCATCGAGTTGGTGATGCCATCCAACCATCTCATCCTCTGTCGTCCCCTCCTCTTCCTGCCCCCAATCCCTCCCAGCATCAGAGTCTTTTCCAATGAGTCAACTCTTCACATGAGGTGGCCAAAATACTGGAGTTTCAGCTTTAGCATCAGTCCCTCCAATGGACACCCAGGACTGATCTCCTTTAGAATGGACTGGTTGGATCTCCTTGCAGTCCAAGGGACTCTCAAGAGTCTTCTCCAACACCACAGTTCAAAAACATCAATTCTTCGGTGCTCAGCTTTCTTCACAGTCCAACTTTCACACCCATACATGACCACTGGAAAAACCGTAGCCTTGACTAGACGGACCTTTGTTGGGAAAGTGATGTCTCCACTTTTGAATATACTTTCCAGCTTGGTCATAACTTTCCTTCCAAGGAGTAAGTGTCTTTTAATTTCATGGCTGCAATCACCATCTGCAGTGATTTTGGAGCCCCTCAAAATAAAGTCTGACACTGTTTACACTGTTTCCCCATCTATACTCTTAGGGCAAGCATATTTATTTCTCCAGGTAAAATAAAGATGTCTACAGACTTTTTTATTCAAAATGAAAATTATTTAATTCAAAATCTCTGTCACTGAGTCTGAAAGACAAATGCATATTTCAAAAATTTATTTTCTACTGCATTAGGAAAACAACATTAAAATCTAAATATCTTTGAGAGGCAAATTTTTCATCTTTTACAGCTTACATATATAAAACATTTTAGATTTCACAGAATAGCATCATGAGATCCTGCCAAGTAAATGCCATCACTTTCATTCTGTGAATGAGGAAACTGAGGCTGAGAGAAGCAATGTGACTCTTTACCAGGGTCACAGAGCTGAGCAGAAGCTAGGATTAGTTTATCCCCCCCTTTTCTTATTTGCTGTGCCCCACGGGACCAAGGACTGAACCCAAGTCCTTGGTAATGAAAGCACAGAGTCCTAACCACTGAACCACCAGGGAATTGCCCTGGTGGCTCAGACAGTAAAGAATCTGCCTGCAATGCAGAAGACCTGGGTTCAATCCCTGGGTCAGGAAGACCCCCAGGCGAGAGGCATGGCAACCCACTCCAGTATTCTTGCCTGGAGAAGAATTCCATGGAAAGAGGAGCCTGGGAGGCTACAGTCCACTGGGTCACAAAGAGTCAAACATGACTGAACAACTAATGCTTTCACATTCGCATTTCATTTAAAGCAACATTTTTTGTGCTGGGATTTTAGCAAAGAACTGGGAAACAGAAAGATGCATAATTTATAGCCCCACCCCTTTATTTCCTAAAACCTGTTTCTCCAGTATAATCTCCAGATTTTGCTGGAAATTGTAGTCTCTTCAGTGTGTGAATAGAACATGTTTTCCCAGGTGAAGCAGGCTCTGAGACTTCCCCCTGGGCCATTCCGCCTCATCATCAATACCCCTGCATTATATAGCAGAAATTAGTTCTTAGGCTGTTTCCTAAAGCCAGGTTAGGGGTTCAGGTTTAAGTGCCATCTGACCAGGCAGGTCTTGGAAATGAGCAGAAGAATCTACAGTAAGAGGGTCTTGATGGATGGTGGCTGACGCCTGGCCTGCATCACCAGAAGGAGGGCAGCCACCACTCACCTGATTGTTGACAAGTAGGCTGTGGACCCAGTGTTGCCACATCATTCCAATTTTTCAAAGAAAGCAGAAAAGCCCTTAGCAGTCTGTGGAGGCTGATTTCAGTTTTCAGGCTACTTGATTTTTGGTTTTGTTTTGTTTTTACTTCTGAGCTAGCATTTGCTCAGGCTTTCCTGGTGGCTCAGTGGTAAAGAACTTGACTGCCAATGTAGAAGGAACAGGTTCGATCCCTGAGTCAGGAAGATCCCCTGGAAATGGCCACCCACTCCAGTATCCTTGCCTGGGAAATCCCATGGACAGAGGGGCCTGGTGGGCTACAGTCCACGGGGTCACAAAGATTCGGACACAATTGAAGTGACTTACTACCCACACATTTTGTTCTTACTCTGCCAGTTGTCAGGGATGCTATGATGACTGAAATATATCAGGTTACTTCTAGCTTAGTAAATCATCAGGAGGTGAGTCAGGTGGAAAGATGATAGAGTCGCAGGAAGGATTTATTTATTTATTGGCTCCATACTATGTGAGATCCTAGTTCCCTGGCCAGGGATTGAACCCACACCCCTGCATTGGAAGCATGAAGTTTTAACCACTGGACTACCAGAGAAGTCCCCACAGGAAGAATTTTAAAGAACGCTAACTGGAGACTCAGACATCTTAGAGTAATGGCATGCAGATAGCTTCTTTTTGCTTTCCTGTCTTGTGTAAATTCCAGCAGAGGTCACGTGCATGTGTGGGTGCTTAACAAATACTCTTTGAAAGTGATAATAATGAACTGAGATATGGAAAATCTGAAAACACTCTCTAGGACTGTGGCTTAGGGCATGAAACGCTTTAGAAAGAATCCCTGTGAGAAAAGGCTAAAGGAATTGGGGTTACTAATACCCTATCACAGAGGAAAGAAGGTTAAGGAGAATTTAATAGCCATCTTCAAATATCTAAAGGGATGTTGCTCATGTGTTTCAAACATCAGTTCTTGTCTACTAAGGACAGGACATGAGGGAATTATCTTAAATGGGAGCAGGAGGGACTTAGATTAGATATCATTGGGGGGACAAGTCAGCTGAAAGAATTGTGAGATGCCAGACAGCAACATGATTTAGAGAAAGGACATGGTTATTTTAGGAACAGGGGTTGTTGATTATTATTAGGGCACGTGTAGAGCCTGGGGCCTCCAAGTCAGCCAGTTACTAGTTAGAAGATCTTGAGACAGTGACTTCACCTCTTTGAGGTTCAGTTTCCTCATTTGTTAAAAGGGGATAAGAACAAGATCTATTTATTGGATTGTTGTGAGGATTATATTAGATTAGGTCTAATGGCTTTATTGGGCTTCCCTGGTGGCTCAGCAGTAATCTGCCTTCAATACAGGAGACTCAGGTTCAATCCCCAGGGTTGGAAAGATCCCCTGAAGAAGGAAATAGCAACCCCCTCCAGTATTCTTGCCTGGGAAAATCCCATGGACAGGGGAGCCTGGTGAGCTACAGTCCATGGGGTCACAAAAGAGCTGGACATGACTTAGCGACTAAACAACATCAACAATGACTTGATAAGCCATTAGGTATATCAGCATCAGGCACAGAACAAGGCTCAGCCAAAGAGGGATGCCATTCATTGCAGTTCATCTACTAAGGTCCTATATATGGAAAAAAATGAAACAAATAAACAACTCCCCCCACTACAAAAAACACTCTGTCCGTAAACATAATCTGTCTTTCCAGAGGCATCAAACAAGCAAATACTACTGAATGTTGTGGGGCTTACAATCTCATTGAAAACACCTGATGTGAACATTCAGAAAGTGAAATAAATATAAGATTAAGATAACAGAGTCAGCAGAGTGAAGTAGGTAAGAGCTAGGAGTATGGAAAATGCATGAGTCCTTAGAACAGTGCCTCGCACCTTAGGAAATGTTTCCCTTAATAGATCAAAACCACAGTGCAAGCTAAAGGCCAATTTTTAAATAAAAGGTTGAAAAAAAAACAAACCTATGGAGTTCTCAAGTGGGATAAACTGCTCCCAAACAGTATGAGTCAAACAAACAAATGGATAAGGTTGAATGCATTAATCTGTAAATGTTTTTGATCAGAAGGATCTTGGTTGTTTTAATCAAATGATCAATTATCCACTATTTGGATGTCCTAAACATTTATTCTTAAAACATTTGCAGGCACTGCTGTGAATACCCTACTTGTCATCTTTCAAAGAAAAAAAGTTATTTGTTTCTGATATTTTGAATACACTCAAAAAACAGTTTTCTCCATTGATTGTATTCTATGAACTTTACTTCACAGCAATTATAACTCCTGCAGTGCATTTAACTTACTAATGTTTATTGAAATATTTTCAGCTGCAAAAACATTTTATGTTCACTATTATTTATTAATGCCCTGTTTTAAAATATTACACATAAAATTTATTCCAGTGCACATTAGTAAATAAATTATGCTTGTAATTTCTAATGCATTTTTAATTATAAATTTATCCATGTCTACCTTTATTTATGATAGCGGTGTCTCAGTGTTGAACATACTGTATATTAATGGAGACACTGTTAATTATGCATTCTTAGAAGTTGCATTTGACAAAACATACGAGTCTGTTTTTTTACATCCTAAGTCCTGTTAACATCATTAATTCAGAAGTTGAAACTCACAGCATCAGCTAACCTTTAAAGCAAGAAAATATGCTAGTAGAAACTGGTTATAGAGCCTGGATTTAGGGAGGGACTACATTTATCTATAACTGTACCCAGAGAGATACTAAATAGTACCAGCCAGATGTTTCATTTTCACTCCAAGTATCTAAAAAAGGACACCAGAAATAATATTCAGCACAAAAAGACAATAGAACAAAGCTCAGGGACTCTCTGCAAGCACCCAGAACAGATCTATGCTTAAACAGTATCTGCCAAGTGTAATGTTTAAGATTTTCTTGTTGGTTAATTTTGTGCTTCTCTTCTACCCACCCAATTCACCTTATTATGAGCAATATATTTGCTTTAAAAAATTCTTCACACTGAAATGATATTTTAATTTGAAAAAACACTATATTGTTCTGAAATCGTCAATTTCTTGGAGGCTTCTTTCAAATAGTTTGAATGGATTTTTGACACCTAATTTACTGTTGTCTTGAAAGTACTTTGTAACATAACAGCAAAAATGCCTGTTTTCCCTATAGGAGGAAAACACATATTACAAAAGGAGAGGAAACTAAAATTGGGAAAATGGAAGGGAAGCATAGTCACACATACATGATATGAAGCACACACATTTGCAAAGGAACTAGGTGCCTCCCTTTGCCCACAGCGCTGGCAGGGCTTGAAAGAGGGTTCCTTTCAGCTTATCCTGTTCAATCTCAGCTTGTTGTCATAGATTTGGCAAAGTCGTATTTTCCAAACACAAATTCTGCTTAACAACAAAAGATTTCCAGTTGCTTCCTGTGTGTGTTTTGAGTACCTTTTCATTTAACATGCATTTTACTAAGTGTTTATGGTGTTTTAAGCTTTAAACATATTAGAGAGAGAGAGCATGTTCCTTTGCTTATGGCCTGTCAGGGAGACAGTTGTGTATTGAAAGAATACCAGAAAATATGATAAATCTTGAACACAGAAAATGAAGCTTTTCGTGTGACCTGTGAGCAAGAAGTATTCTTAGAAAACTTTTTTTTAGGAGAAGCAGTATGTGAATTTGATTTTCATTCTTGGTTTTCAAGAATGAATAGAGAGACTTCCCTGGTGGTCCAGTGGTTAAGAATCCTCCTGTCAATGCAGGGGACACAAGTTTGATCCCTAGTCCAGGAAGATTCCGTAGGTCTCGGGGCAACTAAACCTATACATCACAACTACTGAAGCCTGAGCACACTAGAGGCCATATTTCACGAGAGAAGCCACTGCAATGGGAAGCCCACACACTGCAATTAGAGAGTAGTCCTTCCTCTCCATAACTAGAGAAAGCGGGCACGCAGAAACAAAGACCCAGCATAGGGAAATAAATAGATAAGTGTTTTTAAAAGATACCATTTTTAAAAAAGAATGAATAGAATATACTTGGGAATTTCCTTTCTGTGCAGTAGCAAGGATTCAATGTTTTCACTGTCAGGGCCTGGGTTTGATCCCTGGTTGGGGAACTAAGATCCTGTAAGTCTAGTGGTATGGCCAAACACACACACACACACACACACACACACACACTTAATGGTTAGAATTGTTAAAATGGCACATATACATTTAATAAAAACATTTTTATAAAAGCACATTGGGATTTATCCTTTAAGAATCCCACCACTCTGTTATGTAGAAACCCAAACTAGCCCATGAACAGTATGAAAAGGCAAAAAGATAGGACACTGAAAGATGAACTCCCCAGGTCAGTAGGTGCCCAATATGCTACTGGAGATCAGTTGAGAAATAACTCCAGAAAGAATGAAGGGATGGAGCCAAAGCAAAAACAATACCCAGTTGTGGATGTGACTGGTGAGAGAAGCAAGGCCTGATGCTATAAAGAGCAATATTGCATAGGAACCTGGAATGTTAGGTCCATGAATCAGGGCAAATTGAAAGTGGTCAAACAGGCGATGGCAAGAGTAAATGTTGACATTCTAGGAATCAGCAAACTAAAATGGACTGGAATGGATGAATTGACTCAGATGACCATTATATCTACTACTGTGGGCAGGAATCCCTTAGAAGAAATGGAGCAGCCATCATAGTCAAAAAGAGTTCAAAATGCAGTACTTGGATGCAGTCTCAAAACAGAGAATGATCTCTGTTCGTTTCTAAGGCAAACCATTCAATATCACGGTAATCCAAGTTTATGCCCTGACCAGTAATGCTGAAGAAGCTGAAGTTGAACGGTTCTATGAAGACCTATAAGACCTTTCAGAATTAACACTCAAAAAAGATGTCCTTTTCATTATAGGGGACTGGAATGCAAAAGTAGGAAGTCAAGAAACACCTGGAGTAACAGGCAAATTTGGCCTTGGAATGTGGAATGAAGCAGCGCAAAGACTAATAGAGTTTTGCCAAGGGAATGCACGGGTCATAGCAAACACTCCCTTCCAACAACATAAGAGAAGACTCTACACATGGACATCACCAGATGGTCAACACCGAAATCAGACTGCTTATATTTTTTGCAGCTAAAGATGGAGAAACTCTATACAGTCAGCAAAAACAACACCGAGACCTGACTGTGGGTCGGATCATGAACTTTTTATTGCCAAATTCAGACTTAAATTGAAGAAAGTGGGGAAAACCACTAGCCCATTCAGGTATGACCTAAATCAAATCCCTTACGATTATACAGTGGAAGTGAGAAATAGATTTAAGGGACTAGATCTGATAGACAGAGTGCCTGATGAACTATGGATGGAGGTTCATGGCATTGTGCAGTAGACAGAGATTAAGACCATCCTCAAGAAAAAGAAATGCTAAACAGCAAAATGGCTGTCTGAGGAAGCCTTATGAATAGCTGTGAAAAAAGAGAAGTGAAAAGCAAAGGAGAAAAGGAAAGATATAAGCATCTGAATGCAGAGTTCCAAAGAATAGCAAGGAGAGATAAGAAAGCCTTCCTCAGTGATCAGTGCAAAGAAATAGAGGAAAACAAAAGAATGGGAAAGACTAGAGTACTCTTCAAGAAAATTAGAGACATCAAGGAAACATTTCATGCAAAGATGGGCTAGATAAAGGACAGAAATGGTATAAACCTAACAGAAGCAGAAGATCTTAAGAAGAGGTGGCAAGTACAAAAAAGATCTTCATGACCCAGATGATGACAATGGTGTGATCACTCACCTAGAGCCAGACATCCTGGAATGTGAAGTCAAGTGGGCCTTAGAAAGCATCACTACATCAAAGTTAGTGGAGGTGATGGAATTCCAGTGGAGCTATTTCAAATCCTGGAAGATGATGCTGTGAAAGTGCTGCACTCAATAAGCCAGCATATTTGGAAAACTCAGCAGTGGCCACAGGACTGGAAAAGGTCAGTTTTCATTCCAATCCCAAGAAAGGCAATGCCAAAAAATGCTCAAATTACTGAACAATTGCACTCATCTCACACGCTAGTAAAGTAATGCTCAAAATTCTCCAAGCCAGGCTTCAGCAATATGTGAACCATGAAATTGCAGATGTTCAAGCTGGATTTAGAAAAGGCAGAGGAATCAGAGATCAAATTGCCAACATCTGCTGGATCATGGAAAAAGCAAGAGAGTTACAGAAAAACATCTGCTTTATTGAGTGTGCCAAAGGCTTTGACTGTGTGGATCACAACAAATTGTGGAAAATTCTGAGAGATGGGAATACCAGACCACTTCACCTGCCTCTTGAGAAATCTGAATGCAGGTCGGGAAGCAACAGTTAGAACTGGACATGGAATAACAGACTGGTTCCAAATAGGAAAAGGAGCATGTCAGGGCCGTATATTGTCACCCTGCTTATTTAGCTTATATGCAGAGTACATCATGAGAAACACTGGGCTGGATGAAGCACATGCTGGAATCAAGATTGCCAGCAGAAACATCAATAACCTCAGGTATGCAGATGATACCACCCTTATGGCAGAAAGTGAAGAGGAAGTGAAAAGCCTCTTGATGAAAGTGAAAGAGGAGAGTGAAAAAGTTGGCTTAAAGCTCAACATTCAGAAAACTAAGATCATGGCATCTGGTCCCATCACTTCATGGGAAATTGATGGGGAAACAGTGGCTGACTTTATTTTTCTGGGCTCCAAAATCACTGCAGATGGTGACTGCAGCCATGAAATTAAAAGATGCTTAGACAGCGTATTAAAAAGCACAGACATACTTTGCCAACAAAGGTCCGTCTAGTCAAGGCTATGGTTTTTCCAGTGGTTATGTATGGATGTGAGAGTTGGACTTTAAAGAAAGCTGAGTGCTGAAGAATTGATGCTTTTGAACTCTGGTGTTGGAGAAGACCCTTGAGAGTCCCTTGGACTGCAAGGAGATCCAACCAGTCCATCCTAAGGGAGATCAGTCCTGAATGTTCATTGGAAGGACTGATGTTGAAGCTGAAACTTTGGCCTGCTGCAGTCCATGGGATCGCAAAGAGTCAGACAGAGCTGAGCAACTAAACTGAACTGAACTGAAAATAGCCACTAGAGAGGCCACAAGGAGAAAACCAAGGTCCCTGGCCAACACTTCTTGCCATCTGTGATCTTCCAACAATTCTAACTGCCACCTGACTGAAAATACATGAGGGAGCCAGGGAGACTGGCAGAAGAACCACCCACCAAGCCACAAAAATCTTGAGAAATAATAAATGGTTGTTCAAAATTCTGTAAAACAATTATCCTTCATTAAAAAAATCAGATTTATAAAAATGGTTGTTGTTTTAAGCCACTTCCAAAAAAGATTGGGAGAGAAAGAGAGAGTAGGAGTTCACTGAGTGGAGAGAGAAAAGGCAATTGAGGTTGAGCAGGAATTGCTCCAGCAATTGTGTTTGAGGAAAGCAAATGTATAAAAGTCCCTGATTCTTGTTGCCCATCTCGGTGCCTTGGGCAATAGGAACAGGTGTTTACAGAAAACTCCCTGTGTGCCAGGCACTGTTCCAAGCATGCTCTTTGCATTAGCTCAATGGATGCTCACAATAAACCTAGATAAGCAAATAGATACACAGAAAGCAAGTCACTTATTGAAGGTCACACAGCTAGTAAGTGACTTCAAACCTGTGTCCACTGCCCCTATTCTAGTCCTGGGGACCAGAAGAAAAGGAACCTCCGTTCCTTCCCATGACCTCCTTTCCAAGCTGGAGCTGAAGTTTGGAAAACCTGATTGTTGTTAAAAACCTGTGCTTTTTAATATGCTGTCTAAGCATCTTTTAATTTCATGGCTGCAGTCACCATCTGCAGTGATTTTGGAGCCCAGAAAAATAAAGTCAGCCACTGTTTCCACTGTTTCCCCATCTATTTCCCATGAAGTGATGGGACCAGATACCATGATCTTAGTTTTCTAAATGTTGAGTTTTAAGCCAACTTTTTCACTCTCCTCTTTAACTTTCATGAAGAGGCTCTTTAGTTCTTCTTCACTTTCTGCTGTAAGTGTGATGTCACCTGCATATCTGAGGTTATTGATATTTGTCCCAGGTCTACTGAAGTCCCAATCAGTTCTACTGAAGTCCCAACCCCTGGCCCAGCACCATCAGTATGTTTTAAGAATAAAATTTGTGTGTGTGTCAGTTGTCACGGTCCTATTCCTATGCACCTTTAGATCAAGAGATAGGTCAATGTAAGCTCTGCATTTTAAACCCACTTCCATTCTCTGATGCAATTCCCACTCCTTGAAGGCTAATCCATGTAGTTGGCCCTCCTCCTCATCTAACTACCTTCCTCAGTTGTAGAATGGCTTGGGAAACACCCTGGTTTCGTTTTCACCCTATGTCCATCCCTCATCCTGAGGTCTTTTGAAGTCACATGGCATCTCAGTTCCTTGACTGTCTGATCTTCAGCAACTTTTTCCTCCATTGCACTTGAACCAGGAACCCATTCTCAGATAGCTCTTCATCTGAAGTTATTCAGGACATCCATCTCTTAGGATAGCCTCCATCTTTCTGCCTGGAACCATCAGTGATTTCTATTACTCCTGTTCTGAGACCTTCAGGCCAGTGTCACGAGCCTTTCCAGAATTCTTTTATGTACCTCCTGAGCATCCATTCTGTGCCTTTTTAAAAAATTTAAACTTTTAACTTTCTATTGGGTTATAGCCAATTAACAATATTGTGATAGTTTCAGGTAAACAGTGAAGGGACTCAGCCATACATACACATGTATCCATTCTCCCCCAAATTTCCCTCCCATCCAAGCTTCCACATGACATTGAGCAGAGTTCTACGTGCTATACAGTAGATCCTTGTTAGCAGTGTGTACTTGTCCATCCCAAACTCCCTATCTATTCCTTCCCACCCCATCCTTCCCTCCAGTCTATAGATTCCTTCCTAAGTCTATGAGTCTGTTTCTGTTTTGTAAGTGAACTCATTTGCATCATTTTTTTTAAAGATTCCACATATAAGGGATGTCATCTGATATTTCTCCTTCTCTGTCTGACTTACTTCACTCAGTATAACAATCTCTTGGTCCATTCATGTTACTGCAAATGGCATTTCATTCTTTTTAATGACTGAGTAATATTCCATTGTATATCTGTACCACATCTTCTTTATCCATTCCTCCGTTGATGGACATTTAAGTTGCTTCCATGTCTTGGCTACTGTAAATAGTGCTGCAATGAACGCAGGAGTACATGTATCCTTTCAGATCATGTTTTTCTCCAGATATATGCTCAGGAGTGGGATTGCAGGATCATATGGCAGCTCTAGTTTTAGTTTTTTAAGAAACCTCCATACTGTCCTCTATAGTTCTGTGCCTTTTGTTTTCAGCATTCTTAAAAGCTACGATCTTAAACTCCTTGACCCCATCACACCTGTCTGGCCAAAGGTCTTCCTGGGATTAACCCAACTGCTCACTTTTTGGGAGAAGGCACTGGCAACCTACTCCAGTACTCTCGCCTGGAAAATCCCATGGACATGAGGAGCCTGGTAGGCTGGAGTCCATGGGGTCGCTGAGAGTTGGACAGGACTGAGTGACTTCACTTTCACTTTTCACTTTCATGCATTGGAGAAGGAAATGGCAACCCACTCCAGTATTCTTGCCTGGAGAATCCCAGGGACGGGGGAGGCTGGTGGACTGCCGTCTTATGGAGTCGCACAGAGTCGGACACGACTGAAGTGACTTAGCAGCAGCAGCAGCAGGTGGGAGTGGTAAAGGATCTGCCTGCCAATGCAGGAGAGGCATGTTGGATCTCTGGGTTGGGAAGATCCCTTGGAGGAGGAAATAGCAACCCAATACAGTACCCTTGCCTGGAAAATCCCATGGACAGACTGAGCTACTTCCCTTTTACTTTTCACTTTCATGCATTGGAGAAGGAAATGGCAACCCATTCCAGTGTTCTTGCTTGGAGAATCCCAGGGACGGGGGAGCCTGGTGGGCTGCCATCCATGGAATCACACAGAGTCGGACACGACTGGAGTGACTTAGCAGCAGCAGCACAGTACCCTTGCCTGGAAAATCCCATGGACACAGGAGCCTAGAGGGTCGCAGTCCTTGGGATCACAGAGTCTGACATTACTGAGCGTGCATGCATGCCCGCTAAGGTCCCCCCGAGGTGAAATTCAGACTTGTTTTTTTCTTTCTTTTGCTAAGGTGCATTTTTAAGAGAGACTTTCCAGATCATCTCTCAGATAGGAGAGGTATCATATCATTGCGCTGCTTTCCCCTTAGTAGTAGCGTCCCCACTGATTCCCTGAAGACAGAAAGACGGGGAATAATGAGTTCCTGTTTGGGGCGGGTCCACACATCTCATGGAACTCCCTGAATTCCTGGGATGATAATTACCTTCATTTTACAGAAAATAAGAATAATGACTAACATTTACTAAGTTTATTAAGTGTTGGGCACTGTGCCGAGTGTTTTTAGAGCATCATCCCACTCGATTCTCACAGCAGTACTCTAAATTTGGAACTACTCGATGGATGGGTCAGAGCAGGGAGTGTTTTGTCCTAGGACACACAGCAAGTTAGAGCGGGCATTTGAACCAGCTCTTCCTGATTCAAGAGACTAAGCTCCTCATCGCTCATTTCTGAAAGAACTGAGGGCTTTTCTCCGTGGACGTGAGGAGAGAGGAGAAGGTTCGACGGAGAAGGCTGACGTGGATTTCTAAACAACGCAAACCTGGAAGTCTCCGTGTTTTGCCAGTATCCCAGCTACTCTCTGACCCAGGCCTTGCCTGGGGGCGGGGAAGTGGTGCGCGCGCGCACGGCGTCCCGTTCGGCCCCGCCTCCCGGGAGGGCTTCCCAGCCCGCTCTCGGCTCTGGGGCTTGCGCACTACGTCCCCAGCCAACGGCTGCTTCCCGGTCGGGGACTTCCGGTGCGCGGGATGCGGTTCCGGGTCGTGGCGCGGCTCGGGGCAACGGGGCTGCTGCTCGGCCGGCCAGCGGCAGCGAGCGGCCGGGGTATGAGGGCGAGTCCGGAAAGCGGCTGCTGAGCCGGCCGGGAGGACCGCCAGTCCCTGAAGATTCCGAGAGTGCGGAGCTGGGGCAGGGACCGGGGGGCGCGGGGGAGCCGGGCCCTCCCCCCAGGAACGTGTCCCAGGGCCATCCCGGCCCGTAGTGTGGCAGCAGCTTCAGGTAAAGGTTGCCCCAGCCGCTAGCTCCATCGCTCACACCCCCGCCAGCCCACCGAAGGAGCCTGGCTTCCCTCCTCACTCCTCCGCACTCGCCGCCGCCCGGCGGACAGCCTTTCTGGCCCTTGATCCAGTATCCAGTGAGCATCCGTTTCCTGGCCCTTTCCAGAACTGAAGGCTGTTATGAATCTGACAGCTTGGGCGTGTGATTTGGGGGAGGAGAAGCTAGTGGACTCGGTAGTATCGGGGTTTGGGGAGGGTACTGTTGACTGACAGTTTCTGGTTCTACTCGGTGTCTTAATCTTCATAACATGAAAATCAGGTTTTTAAAATCATTGCTTGTGCATTCCCTGTCTAACGCCCCTTATCTCCATTGCCCCAAAGGAGTAAAACAGCCTTTTAGAACTGTTTTTTTTTTTTATAGGCAGAGTGCTGCTGGAACTTTGATTCAACCTTTTGTTTATGGGAGTGGCATAGAGTCTTCTAGATCTGTTTAAGACTGGAAAAGAAAATATCACTGTAGTTTAAACAGAAGCATTACTTTAACCGGAGACCCAAAAGTTGACTCAGAGATTGGCACAGTTTTCATTCTGAATGAAGTGATTTTTGAAGCCTACCACAATACTTGGCACTGTGCAAAAGCATCGTGTTGTTGTAAACCAAAAGCAGCAAAGTTCAAAACTTCCCCAGGTGTGAACAGTCAAATGGAGACAGGTGTTTACACACATCAGTTAAAGTCAAGTCAACATTCTTACTCTGTTTTGACAAGCAGAAGGGGTGGATTCCTAATGCAGAGCAGCAGGGAAAGGAGACGCCATGTTCTATTCTTCATATTCTGTGAGTTCACACAAGATGATCAGTAAATGCTGGAAGGGTTGTTGAAGGAGCGATACTTGTTTTCATCTTGTTCAGTTTACACACTTGTAGGCTTGTTGGGGCCTGTGAGACTTGCTGGTGGCTCCTTTCCCTTTCAGACTTATGCTCATACTTACTTTCATCTACCGTGATGCTGGAGGGTATTCAGATTCCTGATCTGGTTTCTGATCTGGCTCCGGCTAACTTTCCAGCTAAGCTTCAAAGGGCCTCTTACCCTGATTCTTCACTCTGATAAGTAGGACCTGGAGTGGACTTTGTCCTTTCCTTTGTTGCTAGCACTTTCTTTATGCCTAGATTTCTCCTTTCCTGTTTCCATCTATTGGTGTTACCCAGCACCGCACCCACCTGAAATTGGCCTGCCTCAAGCAGTTCAGCACAACCTCAGCTAGAAATGGTTTCTTTTCTAGAATCCTTTAAATGCTCATTATTCTATGGGCTTGGCCACAAAGTTTGTTTGGGTTTTCGTACCATCGTCCAGAAAAACCTGAATGAACTTTTTGGCCAACCCAGTTGATTCCCTTAGCAAACATTTATTGAGTATGGATACATTCGAGGTCATCTGATGTGAACAGCTGACTCATTGCAAAAGTCCCTGATGCTGGGAAAGATTGAGGGCAGAAGGAGAAGAGGATGTCAGAGGATGAGATGGCTTGAATGGCATCACTGATGCAGTGGACATGAACTTGGGCAAACTGTGGGTGATCGTCAGGGACAGAGAGGCCTGGCATGCTGCAGTTCATAGGGTCGCAAAGAGTCAGACACGACTGGGTGACTGAAAAACAACAACATATACCAAGTACCATGCTAGACCGTATAGGGATAAACAAGATTCAGTTCTTGCCTGCTCAGTTTAGTGAAAAAGATAGGAAATAATTCTGACAGAGTGGTATGTACACTGGGTTGGAGTTCTTGCGATGATTCAGTGGTGGTACAGGAGGGGAAGAGGTCATCCACTTTTGAGGCATGTACAATGACCTGATAAGGCTTCACAGTATGGGGTGAACTGAGCTGTATTACTTATATTGGAGAAATTATGTTAGGTTTCTCTTGTTTAATTATTTTAACTTCAATTCACTGATTAGGAGGGCTCAGGATAAATTACACACCTGGTATGAGACGGAACCAGGATGCAGACCCACGTGTGTCTTATGCCTGTATCTGTGCCTTTTATGTGTTTTTTCTTTTCTCACACCGTAGCTCTCTGTATGCAAATACATATTGAAGCAACTATTCAGAGAAGAAAATATGTGTCAAAATGAATGGTGTGGATAGTTCTTTAAATGTAGAGAAGACCGTAACCTTCCAAGGCAAGATGGTAGTATGTGGGTCAGCCTAGCTTTGGATATGAGTGGACCAGACATTCTGTAGAGAATAGCCATGAACTCTGACTTCAATTCTTGGTCCCTCCTCTTAATAGCTATGTGACCTTTGGCAAGTTTCTTAATTCTTAGCATTATTTCTTTCAAGTATAGTTTGGGATAGAGACTGATACAGACTTCACGGAGTAATGTGAGCTGATGTGGATAAAGTGCCTGGTATGTGGCAAGGTTCCCTAAGATGGTGGCTTGTTAAGATGTAAAGGTGCAGTGCCTGAGGCATGGTTTTAGAGTAGTGAGTAGACCAGCCTGAATAAAGCAAGCCTTTGCTTCTTTGAGTGGGGATGTGTGTGTGTTAGTCCCTCAGTTGTGTATGCCTCTCTGTGACCCCATGGACTGTAGTGTACCAGGCTTCTCTGTCCATGGAATTCTCCAGGCAAGAATACTGAAGTGGGTTGCCATTCCCTTCTCCAGGGCATCTTCCCAACCCAGGGATCGAACCTGGGTCTCCTGCATTAGCCGTTGGATTCTTTACTGTCTGAGCCACCAGGGAATACTGGGCAGTAAAGTTGGAGGGCCAGTATAGGGTCAGAGTCAGAGCTTGTATGTCAAGCAAGAGAGGTCAGTTCCAGTTTCTGCTCATAACCTTTCTTGTTAATAAATACCTTGAATATCTATGATTCATTCAGCAGTGCCAGGGAAAATGTTAGACCCAGAGACGCAAAAAGTAATATAACCAGGTCCCCACCCTGAGGGTGTTTCCTTTCCCATGAGGGAGATGTGTGTGTGTGTGTGCAGGTGAATTGTAGTAAAGCATTGTAGATACTAAGATAGCAGTCCCCACTGTGTGTGTGTGTGTGTGTGTGCAGGTGAATTGTAGAAAAGCATTGTAGATACTAAGATAGCAGTCCCCACAAGGTACTGTGGAGCACAGAGGAGGAAACACTGGCAATGGTAGCTCGGGAGCACTTACTGTGTACCAGCATTATGTTAAATGCATTAACTCATTTATTCCTCTACAGGATGGTATTATAAGTATTTTGATGTTACAGATGAGGAAACTAGAGCACAGAGAGGTTAAATGAATTCCTTTAGTTTATGGAGTTGGTGGAGCTGAGAGTAGAGGGGATTATCTGCTAGACTTTGGTAACTCTCCTTTTTAGAACTATGCCACATTCTTTCTTCTTTATGACATGGATGGCTTCAAAGAAGAGTCAGCCCTTGAGCCCTAGCTTCAGTGTGCTCGTCACTGCGCTGGGCAGAAGGAATAATGGGGAATGAACGTGATTTCTACAACTCAAGGAGCTCATTACCTTGTCTGTCATGTTTGGTATACATATTTAAGTGGGGTGTCTGTTTTGCTTGTTGACTCATAACTGAAGACTTTAGAAATTGTTGCAGTTCAGTGGATTGTACGTGCTTCATCTGAGAGAATTTGCTGTAAATCTGTTATTCTGATTGTTGTTGTTCAGTCACTCAGTCGTGTCCGACTCTTTGCGACGCCATGAATGGCAGCACACCAGGCTTTCCTGTCCTTTACTATCTTCTGGAGTTTGCTCAGACTCATGTCCATTGAGTTAATGATGCCATCCAACCATCTCATCCTCTGTCACCCGCTTCTCCTCCTGCGCTCAATCTTTCCCAGCATCAGGGTCTTTTGCAGTGAGTCAGCTCTTTGCATCAGGTGGCCAAAGTATTGGAACTTCTGCATCAGTCCTTCCAATAAATATCCAGAGTTGATTTCCTTTAGGATTGACTGGTTTGATCTCCTTGCAGTTCAGGGGACTCGCAAGAGTCTTCTCCAGCACCACAGTTCAAAAGCATCAATTCTTTGGCACTCAGCCTTCTTTATGGTCCCCTCTCACATCTACACTTGACTACTGGAAAAATCATAGCTTTGACTATATGAACCCTTGTCGGCAAAATGACGTCTCTACTTTTTAATACGCTATCTAGGTTTGTCATAGCTTTCCTTCTAAGGAGCAAGCGCCGTTTAATTTCTTGGTTGCAGTCACTATTCGCAGTCATTTTAGAGCCCAAGAAAATAAAAGTCGTTCACTGTTCCCATTTTTTCCCCATCTATTTGCCATGAAGTGATGGGACCAGATCCCATGATCTTAGTTTTTTGAATGTTGAGTTTTAACTTGACCTTGTGTTTTCTGTGAGTTTGAAGTTTTTCAGAAGTTTTGACCCCAAAGATAGCACATTTTAGCTTGTGTTAAATTTAAAATAACTGAATGCTTATAGTCATTGTTAGATGTTTTTGTGCACCTTATTTTCTTCAATCTTCATGATTCTGTGGATTTGTTAATTTAGTTCCTTTTTTTTTCCAAATTTTTATTTATTATTTATTTCTGGCTGAGCTGGGTGTTTGTTGCTGCATGGACTTTCTTCAGTTGCCATGAAGGGGTCTACTCTCTACTTGTGATGCTCAGACTTCTCACTGTGGTGGCTTCTCTTGCTGCAGAACATGGGCTCCAGAGCACGTGCACTGAGTAGTTGGGGCACACGGGCCTGGTAGCCCTGCGGTATGTGGAATCACCCCGAGATTCCGGGGATCAAACCTGTGTGTGCTGCATTGGCAGGCAGATTCTCAACTACTGGTCCACCAGGGAAGTCCCAGTTCTCTTTTGAACGCTGCCTCAGGAGTCTCCAAATCAGATGCCCGTGATGCGACATAAAGAGTAGGACAGACCTTGTCACCTGGAGGGCACGCCACCAGTCAGTCTGGAAGCAACAGTCACTACTCAGCTCCAGTCGCTTGTCACTGTGTGACGAAGTGAGCCCAGTGTCCCTAGATCTTCCAGTTGTTTTCAAGAGGGATGGTGGAAGTCTGGATTTTAATGTATTTAGTTTAAAAAAATCGCCATTAAAAAAATACCATGTAGATCAGAACACATTTGTGGGCTGTGTACAGTCTTAGGCTGCCCGATTGTGAGTCCTGACCTACCTGCTCACTGACGTTGTGGTATCCACTGTTCAAAGCAGGAGGTCCAACACAGTTGTGATCGTTGATCAGAAATCTGCTGGTAAATTGCTGGAGTGAGGGGGTGTTGTGTTGGAGTCATACTGATATCTGGGAAAGTGGCAGGGTGAATGATTTAATTGTATAATCAAGCTAAATCAGGGATGGGTTTTGGCGGAGATGATGATCTTGTAGTACTTTTGTGCCCTTAGCTCTTTAAATGCTACCAGGTCTCCCGTCTCGTTTGGTCCTCTCTGTAGTACATGAAGTGAACAAGGCAGGGTGGTTATCGTAACCTCTGGAGATGGAGAAGTTGGTGCCCAGTGATTTGCAGTTTAGTAGGCAGTGCGCTTGAATGAGAGGGACTTGAATTCTGAACGCTGGTATGCCAGTTACAGCCTTTTGATTATGGTCAAGTCAAAAATCCTTGTATCTTTTTTCTCATCTGGATAATAATGAGGGAGCTCAGTTGAAGTCTTGGTGAGGTCTTTTCAGGATGCAGAGCTTTCTGATACTAATCGACATGCTTAAAGCTGCACAACTGATTACTGGCAGACCCAGGGGAGAACAGTCCAAATCTAAAATGCTGCTTCTCTCTTGATGGCAGGTAGGGAGCCACTGTTGAGCTTCTCCCTCTGCTCTTTGTTCATTACTTCTGGGAAGGGACCTTGACGGGCCAGGTGCTCCCCACATGCAGAGAGGGCTTTGTTGACTCTATATACACGAAATTGGAAGGAGGCAGAGAGACACTCAGCCTAGTGAGAGAAATATGGTCAGGGAACTCCCAGCTCAAGAGTTTGATTTATTTTTATTTTAATACCCAGCTTCCACAAAGTGAAAATTGAAGAAATATTTGTCTTCTAGATACTTGTTTTCATTCATATTCTATCATATAAGGAAATAACATAGAATATAAAAATGAAAAAAAATTCTGAGCAGTCATTCAAAATTTATTAACTCTATTTGGCAGCAGCCTAGGTATATTGAGGAAATAGATTTAATATAGGAAGCACAAAATTTGGACCCAAAGAAGAAAACAGTTTTAAGTAATTGAAAGTGAGAAAAATGGGAGCAGCCACTTCAACAACTAAACTTAAATTCTGGAAATAGCAAGAAGGTATTAGAATAACTAGTGGAATTAAATTATGGTAATCGCTTCTGAAAGAAATTGAATATTATGTCACACTTACCTCTAAATATATGCAGTGTTAGAGTCATATCCTATACTTGAGTATACTTTTATGAACATGCTTTTACTATTGATGCTGTCAAAATGGACCAAATGTGTAAAACTTAAAAAAAAAAATCACACTTTTAGTTCCCTGTGGACTCATTTTAAGGTACTGTATTATAAATAAGTACTGTTTCAGCAGAGAAATTGGTAGAAAATGGTTTGAAGGAATGGTTTTCTTTTTAAAACAAATAACTTTTTAATCTGTGCTTTAGTTGCTGACATACTGGAGGCTAACAAAGAGGAACCGAGATGCAGCCTTGAAACTTGAAGCAGAGTGAGCTGGGGCTTTGGAGTCACACTCACCTGGATATGAATATTGGTTCTTTCAGTTATTAGCTCTGTGACCCAGACGGTACTGCCACTCTCATGCGGTACGTGAGAGGGTGCGTATGAGGAGTAAGTACCTCTACCGTGATACTTTTGGAGGGATGTAGGTACCAGCATAGAAGAAGGCAGTGGCAGCCCACTCCAGTACTCTTGCCTGGAAAATCCCATGGACGGAGGAGCCTGCTAGGTTGCAGTCCATGGGGTCGCGAAGAGTCAGACATGACTGAGCGACTTCCCTTTCACTTTTCACTTTCACGCATTGGAGAAGGAAAAGGCACCCCACTCCAGTGATCTTGCCTAGAGAATCCCAGGGATGGTGGAGCCTGGTGGGCTGCCGTCTACAGGGTCGCACAGAGTCGGACACAACTGAAGTGACTTAGCAGCAGCAGCGCAGGTACTAGCATTCAAGGGCACAAGCCATTCAGGTTAGTACAGTGTAACAAGATGATCTTATGGAGTGATTGTAAAGGAATGAGACTTATTTTCTTGTCTGGATCATGAAATTAGTCTTGTTAATTTCTAGTTGTGCTTTGTGAATTAGCATGCCTATGAACCAAGCACTGTTGAGAAAAGGGTCTCAGTATGCTATTTTTAGGCTATTAAATGAATTGATCTGTTAAATCACAATAAACACCTCCAGTTGTTTATATTACCTTTTAGTGTGCCCATGACTGCCTTTTGAAGTTGTTAGAGCTAAGAGTATATTATGTATTCCCTGCCCCCATTTTACAAATGCTGAAACTGAAGCTTAGAGAAGTAAAGTGATTCAAGGTAGAGAGCTACCGATAATGGCAAAGCTGTGCTTTGAACCTTTGTGTTTTTTTTAACTGTAAATACCACAGTGCTTTTTTCGCTCTTCCATGCTGCTCTAGATTTGAATATTGGAACTGGCCCTTGTTTTGGGAGGAACATCAACTCATTTTAAACTTAATGCCTGTAGAAAATTGTTGTTGATTATATTGTGGGAGTGTTTGGTTACAAGTATACTCTTAAGATTTGACGTTTAAAGATTTAACAGAACTCTAATAATACTCGTTGCTGGCAGAGGTTGGTAGTGAGATGATCGCTCATATTACCAGTGGGAATAAAAATTGGTAAAACTTTTCTGGCAAATGCTTTGGCAGTATTATCACAAGCCTTTAAAGTCGTATATGCCTTTTGAGTTTGTAATCCCATTACTAAGAATCTTTGTTAAAGAAATAATCAGAAATGTAGAAAAGTACTCAAGTTTAAAAATGTTCACTGTGGAAGTATTTATAATAGCAAAAATTAGAAACAACTGTAGTATTCAAAAAAGAAGTAAGAGAAATTTTGGAAAAAGCATGATTGAAAATACTATATAAGCATTTTAGCTGTTTTAGAAGAATTTTAGTGACATATTAATATGCTCATATAATATGAAGTGAAAAAAGGATATAAAACTATGTAAAGTATGATCTCAATATCAAATATATAAAGAGAAAAAACAGGTGGTAAGATTATAGGTCTTTATGCTCTTTCAGTTTTCCAAAATATTCTCTGGTAAGCATAAATTATTTTTCAATAAAAAATCCTTTTAGTTTAACTTGTAATTGAGAAATACAGGTACTCTTGCACATCATTTTGAAAGTTTTCCCTAATCCAGGTGATCTGAAGTTATAAATGGGTTGTATTTTCAAGAAGTTAGTTTTAACCTCAGTTGTTTAATGATTAAAATATGGTTTCATCTTTTTTTTTTTGGCTGCACTGCACTGCTTCATGCAAGATCTTAGTTCCCTGACTAGGATGGAATCCTTGCCCCCTGCAGTGGAAGCACAGAATCTTAACCGCTGGACTGCCAGGGAAGTCCCTGGTCTCTGTATTTTGTCATAAAGGCTATTGACGTTCCCAGGCTAGCCTCCTCTTCTCCCCTACACTATCCCGAGAGAAGAGTCACATTTGTGTCGGGAGTCCCCGTGACCCAGTGCCCCCCTCACCTCTTCAGGGGCCAGTGGGACAGCAAGTAGCCGTGTGCCAGCTCTGTCTTTCCTAGAGGGTACATGCCTGTCTCCATAAGGCTGGTTGTTGGCATATAGAACTTTTTTTGTGAGTTGAATATTTGTATCTTGGGAAGTGTGTTTTTGGTATGGAAAATTATAAGTATGAATTTCTATTTCACATTTAAAAATTTTGTAAGAAAAAATTAAAGGTCAAAGTTTGTTTGAATTTTAATTTTTCTGATAACAGTATTCAAGATGTATGAATATTAAAATGTCATGAAGAATTGTGCCTTTTACTCTTTTCTGATTATATACTTCGTAATTGAAATTGCGATTATTTCAGCATGTACAGTTAAGCATGATGTCTAGTTGTTTTTTTTAAATATGCATGGTAATTCTCCTAAATATAATATACAAAAGCATGCAGAAAATTTAACAAAGTATTTTAGCATATTTAAATTGGGAAAATACCAGGCAAGATGTTTCTTTTTGTAAACTGCTTCTGTCCAAAGCATTCTGTATATTATCAGAATGAAAAATGACAGCACTTTGTCATCTGTTCAAATTGATATTGCACTCTTTGCAATGACAGCTGAAAAGGCCCACAGGTGCCATATAAAGAGGTGACCATGTTGTCATATTTCATTTCGGCATCCCTCTGCAAAGCCATAATTACCTAATTAGGTTGTTAATTAGGAGATTAGCATTTCGCTATATTGATAGAATGCTCTTTACCGGCATGGGGCTAGATACAGATTTGTCTACCCTAATTTATAATCTCTGCCTTTTTTGTACTTATTTATTTGCTTAAGATCCTGATGTGGGGCAATTCAGTTTACCTGAGAAACAGTTTGTTTATAAGCTAATGAAGCTTTGATTGCTGGACTAAAGTTGCTGAGTTAAAATATGAACAGAATTAAAAAGGTGGTCACATCCCCAAAATGATAATAAAAATTCCGAGTTAGTATAACTTGTATTCTCATTAGCATCGGGAACAAACACATGAGAAGAACTGAAGTTCGTAAGAAGTCCAAAATATGAAAAGTGTGAAATGTGATAGAGATTTATATATCCTAAACTAGGCAAAGGAAAGTAGTTATCTTTAATGACAAATCTCTGTCATTTATACTTGAGATATAAAACATGGTAAGTATTTTTAGTGTATTTCAGAAGCTGAAGCTTAGTTGATGTAGTAGTGTTAGTCGCTCAGTCGTGTTCGACTCTTTGCGACCCTGGGGACTGTAGCCAGCTAGGCTCCTTTGTCCATGGAATTCTCCAGGCAGGAATAATGGAGAGGGTGGCCATTTCCTTCTCCCAGTTGATGACTTCAGAACAAACATATTCAGTCTTCAGACTGCCTTAGGTAGTTACGATGCAGGTTTATTTCGTTTGCACCTTCTGATCATTAGTGTGTGCTTGGAACATTCTCTTCCCATAGTCTGTGCAGTCCTGAGTGCTTATGGAATTCGAAGTATTTCACAGTAACCTTCACTTGGTCAGCTATTTGGAGTAAGCTGTGTTTCTGTTAAGTGTGTGGACATTCTTTTTGCGCAGAGGGTAGACGAGGGCTGGTTTAAAAAATATCCACTTGTTTTTACTCCAGTGCATGATTTGACTGTAATGTTTGTAATTTGCATTACATATACCTTTATCACTGTTTCCAGTTAAGGAGATTTAAGCCCTAAAACAAAACTTAGGAGCACCATTCCCACTGAGGAGGTGGTAGTTTCCCTCCTTTTGATTGTGTTTGGTATTAGCTGTTTAAGTTGAAGAAAATGCATGTGTGCTTAAGCCCTTTTCCCCCATAGTGATTATGAAAAATTGCATTTGATTGTATCTATAATTTTCTTCAAAATTAAAAAAATTAAAAGATATTTTTATATGAAGAAAATATATGTGAAATCTTCCATTTAGTTAGTTATGCTTTTTGCTTAATTGCAGTCGTTCATTTATTCAGTCAGCATTTGCCGAATATGTGTTAGGCACTTGTCATAAGTCTGGGAATCGAGCAATGAGGACTACAGGCACAGACTCAGCACTCGGTGGGAACTGTAGTCCAGTAATGGAAGCCCAGCATAGTTTGAGAAGTACAACTTGTATTAGAGTAATGAAGGGAAGGTGAGTAGGGAGTCGTACGACTCTGGACTTTATAAGGTCAAACCTTCCTGGGATAGGCAGGTGCTGTCGAAATTGAGATCGGAAGGGTGAAGGAGAAGGTGATATTTAAGGCAGGTGAAAGGAGAGAAAACTGTTCAAAAGCTGGAAGAATGCTGACAGTTGAGTATGGCTAGAGTAGAAAGAACAGAGATGATAAATGGAAGATGGGGCAGCAGAGGCAGCAAGTTCAATTATATTAAAGAGTTTGAGAAGTTATTGGACTTCCCTGGTGGCTCAGTGGTGAAGAACTCACCTGCCAATACAGGAGATGGGGGTTCCATCCCTGGGGCAGGAAGATCCCCTGGAGGAGGAAGTGGCACCCACTCCAGTAATCTTGCCTGAGAAATCCCATGGACAGAAGGAGCCTGGCGGGCTGCAGTCCACAGGGTCGCAGAGTCTGACATGACTGAAGTGACTTAGCGTGGAAGTGTCAAGTATAGAAGAGGTCTGTGAGCCTTATTATCCAATATGACCCCACAATATACAGTACTAGCCATTAGTTATCTTTTTTGGTGAACTGGAGAGAATACTAGTATTTGAGTGTTACAGTTGGGCCTTGCATTGTGACAGTAGCTTTGAGATATGAGATAATATCTTACTGAGGTCCAGAGGTATTGTGACTTGCCCAGTTTTCTCAGCTACTGTATGGTAGAATTGGGAGCACACACAACCTTTCCAAGCCTTTGTGTCATCTGTCATGCGATGTTGTCATCCTTGTTGTGTCCCCTTCCCTTTGTTCATTTCAAAATGAAGAGAATTCCGTGCCCCCGCAAAGGACCAGTAGCTCACTAGGTTGCTGACCAAGGCATCCTGTTAACCTTGTGGCGTCCAGGCCCAGCTCTGGGGTGGATTAAAGCACCGTCTGGTGCTTCAGTAGGAGAAGCTGCTCAGTGCAGGTGTTTGTTCGCTTCAGCAAAGTTACAAGCGCTCTAGGCTTTAATCTCCCTCGATTAGAACTGCAGCTTGGCTACCTCCTCACAAGGTCACAGATGTATATGGGAGTTCTCCTCCTCTCCCCAGGGGAAAAGTCTTGGCATTTCTGACTTTGGGGGAGGAATTCGATCTCTCTTTGGTGTAATCAACTTGTATTGCAGATTGTTTTAATTTTTTATGGTTACTGTTGCCAGTACTGTTCAGTTTACTGATTTGTTGGTGTGTTTGTGATGGAATCATCTGAACTAGAAGAAACTCTGGAGAGCAGCATGGATTCTAGCCTTTCTGTGTTTCTATCCCAACCCCTTTAAAATTGAGATGTAACTCATGTATCATAAAATTTACTCTTTTAAAAGTGTACACTTTAATGGTTTATCACCCCTAAAGAAACCCCATACCCATTAGCAGTCATTCCTCATCCTTCTCTCCACCAACCACTGGCAACCATTAATTTACTTTGTGTCTCTATGGATTTGCCTATTCTGAACCTTTGGAACAGAAATGGAATCACACAATATGTGGCCTTTTGTGTCTGGCTTCTTTTATTTAGCATAGTTTCATCATTCATCCATATTGTAGCATATATCAGTACTTCGTTTATTTTCATTGCTGAATAATAGTCCATTGTATGAAAGTACCACATTTTGCCTGTCCATTCATCAGTTGATGGAGATTTGGGTTGTTTCCACTTTGGGGCTATTATGAATAATACTGCTGTGAACATTCCTGTACAAGTTTTTGTGTGAGCATATGTTTTCATTTCTGTTGGTATATTACCTTGGAGTGGATGGGGTAGGCGGCAGTCCATGGTGTCGCTAGGAGTCAGACACGACTGAGTGACTTCACTTTCACTTTTCACTTTCATGCAATGGAGAAGGAAATGGCAACCCACTCCAGTGTTCTTTCCTGGAGAACCCCAGGAATGGGGGAGCCTGGTGGGCTGCCGTCTCTGGGGTCCTACAGAGTCGGACACGACTGAAGCGACTTAGCAGTAGCAGCAGCATGGTAACTCTGTTTTAACTGAGGAACTGCCAAATTGTTTTCAAAGGTGGCTGCACCATTTTATATTCCCACCAGCAGTGTACAAGATCTGCTGTGTTTCTGCTTCTGCTTTCTTCAGGCTCTGTTACTCTGGGCTGGGCTGGAAGCAACCCCAGGCATTCCATGAGCCCTTGTGTCTTGTTAAATCGGAAAATTTCCAGTTTTATGACAACCACTTTCATTCTACAAGCATATGTGTACAAGGCCTTATATTAGGCATTAGTGACAGGAAGTCAAATAAGGACTTCTAGACCTTTCTTCTCAAGGACTACACAATCCTTACTGTAACTTCTTACTAGGAAATGCAGGGAGAAGGAAAAACCAGTGAAGGAAGTACAGTTGACCCTGACACAACGTGGGCTGAAATAGCACTGGTCCACTTACATGTGGGGTTTTTTTTCTTCAGTAAATACAGTGTGACTGGATCTGCAGTTGGTTGTATTTGTGGATGTGGAACCATGGATACGGAGGAGGGAGGGCCAACTATGGGACTTGAACATCCACAGGTTTTAGTATCTGCAGTGGTCCTATAAACAGCCCCCCAAGAATACTGAGGGGCTACTGTAACTACTTAGACGTTTGTAAGTTTCCACAGTATTGATCCTAACTTTAGAATCTATGCAAAGGTTGAGTTGATTTTCAGAGATTCTGGAGTTTCCTTTTCTTGGCTCATCCTTTAAAGACAATCATCCTTCTGTATTTGTGGGGTATCGGTTCCCAGGACCAAGGTATTCCCTCGTCCCTGGTTCCCAGGTATTCCCAAGGATACCAAAATTCACAGATGCTCACATCCCTCACATGAAATGGCATAATGAAATTGCCTTACGTATCCTGGATTCTGAGTCTGTGGATTCAACTAACCAACCAAATTAAACTTTCAGTTGATTGAATCTGCAGGTGTCGAACCAGCATATACGGAGAGAGGACTGTCTTGCTCTTGTTGGGTTTTATCCTAGGTTACTGCTCGTTTCCTCCTTGCATATTTTCCCTGGGTAAGCTCACATCTGTGGCTTCATCTCCCATCTATATGTTGAAAAAAAATGTTTGTTGCTCAGTTATGTCCGACTCTTTGCGACCCCACGGACTGGAGTCTGCCAGGCTCCTCTGTTCATGGGATTCTCCAGGCAAGTACACTGAAGTGGGTTGCCATTCCCTCCTCCCTGGGATCTTCCTGACCCAGGGATCGAACTCAGGTCTCCTGCATTGCAGGCAGGTTCTCTACTCTCTGGGCCACCAGGGAAGCGTGTCTGCCGAATTTGCTCAGATCTTTCTCCTAGGCCTCAGGTTTGTCTATCCTGTGTGTGTTACTTATATGTTGTCCCAGATTTGCTCAGACTTTTCTCCTGGGCTCTCAGGTTCGCATCCTGATGGATCTCTGGGTAATCCCTAGACATCTCAAGCTAATTGTGTCTGAAACTTAGTTTCTCATTTCCCCTCTCCCTGTTAAGCTCTTCCTACTTTTGAGTTTACAGTTTGATTTGTTGGTGCTATCATGCAAGCCATAAACTTTCCCCTTCTCCTTAACCCTGCATATCCTCTCAGTCACCAAGTTCTACCAATTTTATCTCCTAAATATATATTTTTAACTACTTCTTAAATTCATAGGCCCGTGTCTCACTGCCTTACTTTGGATTTCATCATCTCTTCCCTGAGCTGTAGTCTCAGCTTCATAACTAATCCTGTGTCTTGTCCATCAGGTTAATCTTCTGTGCGGCTGCCAGAGCAGTCTCTCTGAAATGCTGATCTCATCAGCAGCTTTGAACTCTGCGTAGCTCTCGTTGCTGACCAAGAGTTCTTCTGTTTGTTATTTTAGTGCCTTGTCTCTTTGACCTTTCTTCCAACCGTTCAACTTCTCATCTTTGAGGATTCAGTTTAGACCAGGGAATAATAGCAGTGATAATAGTAAATATTTGTATAGTGCTTCCCATGGGCCAGGTGCTGCTATACACACATTCAGTTCAGTTCAGTTCAGTCACTCAGTCGTGTCCGACTCTTTGCGACCCCACAAACTGCAGCACGCCAGGCCTCCCTGCCCATCACCAACTCCTGGAGTTCACCCAAACCCATGCCCATTGAGTCAGTGATGTCATCCAACCATCTCATCCTCTGTCGTCCCCTCCTCCTCCTGTCCTCAATGTTTCTTTTAGTCCTCACAACAATCCTATGAGATAGGCACCAAAATTGTTCCCGTTTGTAGATGAGAAAGTGAAGGCACAGACGTTGTTAATTTCCCTAGGTCCCACAGTTGCTGAGTCCACATTTGAACCCAGGCAGTCTAGTCTGATGCTGTTAGTCTCTTATATGTACCTTTTCTTAACTTCACGAGTTCCCTCCATTCCCCCGACTGCAAAGATTAGTTATCCTCTCCCTGCTTCTGCCGTGGCCTATGCATCGTTGTTCAGTGACTAAGTGGTATTGAGTCTTTGCGACCCCATGGACTGCAGCACAGACAGGCTTCCAGTACTTCACTATCTCCTGGAGTTTGCTCAAACTCATGTCCACCAAGTCGATGATGCTGTGCATGGCCTGATGTTCATCTGCAGTTCATAGGGCAGATCCGGAGCATATTTTATTTTAAACAGTCTTGATCAAGAAGCCAGCATGATAGACTATTTAATTGCCAGCTCCCTCTCACGCCTATTCTTAAGGTGACTTAATTGGAAGTCATCACTTCTGTTATCTTGATCTTAGTCATTTCTATGAAGCCTATTTTGAGTATCCAGTTTCATTTAGATATCGTTCCTTTGTGTTTCTGTGATACTTTGTCATATAGAATCCTCTAGCATTACTCTCATCCTTTATTGTGACCATTTATTGCTTGACTGTAAGCCTCTTGGGGATAGGGACTTTGTTTTACTACTTTATGCTCCTAATTTCCTAGCATGTAGTAGGTATTCACTCTTGCTGAATTTCTTGAGTGAACAGGTAAATTTGACCCATATATAGATGAGTGAGAGAAGAGGATTAGTAGTGTGATGAAATGGACTTAAACTGGAAATTCAGGGCAGCATACAATAGCTATTCAGAGCAAGGATTGTGAAGCCAGGCGACCTAGGTTTTATCTTGACTCTCCTCTCACTAGTTATGGGACCTTGGGCAAGTCTGTGCCACAGTTTACTGATGTTTAAAACAAATAGTAATGGAATCCACCTCTAATAGTTTTGTCAGTGATATATGTGCTTGCTAGATAAGCAGCCTTCTAGAGTCCAGAGAATTACTTTACTTAAACTGTATTTTGTGAAACACTCTCACCTTAGCTGTGTAATAGTGAAGCCAGGCCTGCCTTTGTCCTCATGTTTGATCCTTCTGAGGAAGGTGGGGTTTTTTTTGTTTTTTTTTTTGAAAGGTAATCTAGAAGGATATAAAAAATACTGGCCAAATTAGTACAGTTTTATTAATAGTAGTAATTGTTGTTGTTCAGTCTCTCAGTTGTGGGTCCGACTTTTTGTGACCCCATGGACTGCAGCATATCAGGCCTCCCTGTCCTTCACCAGCTCCCGGAACTTGCCCAAACTCATGTCCATTGAGTTGGTGATGCCATCCAACCATCTCATCCTCTATTGTTTCCTTCTCCTCCTGCCCTCAGTCTTTCCCAGCATCAGGGTCTTTTCTAATGAGTCAGCTCTTCGCATCAGGTGACCAAACTGTTGGAGCTTCAGCTTCAGCATCAGTCCTTCCAATGAATGTTCAGGGTTGATTTCCTTTAGGATTGACTGGTTTGATCTCCTACCAATGGTAGGAGATAATGGTAAACAGTTACCATTTATTGAAGTTTACCATTCAGATGAAAGTACAAAGCACCCTTCAAAGTCACAGAAAAATAGTCTGGGGATTATCTGCTAGTATATTTTATGCTGTCCCCTGTTTATTAGGAGTTGAGTAAATGAATTTAATAAGTGACAGCTAATTTTCCCTCCAGACAAATGTAGCTGAAACAGGAAAAGTCAATAATTTTGCATTTTGGATTTGAATAGAGTAAGTACTTGTAAGTATCCCTATGAGGTGGATAAATAGAACATAGATTATGGACATTTCACTGGTGAGGGAAGAGAGGCAGAGATGCCTGACTCACTTGAAGTCAATCCGTAACTAGTCCTGGGGCAGGCAGTAACCTGGAATTCTAGGTGTGTTTACTAACGTGAACTCTTGTAGTTCTAGGAACCAGTTTCCATACATAGTAACATTTAAAAAAAAAGATAGTGCTTACTCAAATTAGTCAGTTTGGTTTACCTTTGAGAGGGTTTGCTGCCAAAACGTTGATGCTATTAAAATATTTATCGAAAAAGGAATTCCTTGTACCTCTATCCTTAGAGTTTGAACCATGGCCCAGCAGTGCGGGAAAACAGCACAAAGCAAAAGCATAGGAAGCATTTTCCCTGAACTTGAGGTGAGCTCCCAGGTACACCCTCCTCCTCTGCTTCATTTGTACCTGGAATAGAACTTGAGAGCTGAAGAGGCCGTTTGTACTGTTCAGCCTCCCCACTGAACAGATGCAAAAAACAGACTAATGTGTGAAACTGGCTGAAAGAGTTTTAAAGAAATAACTTGTCCAAGGCCATGTAATTAGGTCCCTGGTAATTAGGGAATTGGAATTTAGGTTTCCTGAGTAATGCTTACAATAAACTATGTTGCTTCCCTCAATTGATGATGTGGTTAACCTGAGAGCCAGGTAAGTGGAAACATAACGATTGGATTCTACTTGGTTAAGCAAACTGCAAATATTGAGGAGACAATAAAAGGAAAATAAATCCTAGACTGTAGCAGGAGGCCTATCTACTGAACCAGCACCATGGATAAGGGGCCTGTTTTTTGTTTTTTTTTTTTTTTAAGTCATGGCGCAACCCTTTGGGAACAAGAAAGATTTGTTTGTTTATTCCGCACTGAGTCCTTACTGGGTGCCAGCCACTTTCTACTAGAAACTGGCAGCGCAGTGATGAATAGGACAGTCAGTGTGCCTGAGGAGCTGAGAGTTGAGAAGAGAAAACCAACATGTAGACAGGTTATGATTATTCTTTTCTAATGCATTGGCCGTGGTGGGTCTTCGTTGCTACACTTGGGCCTTCTCTAGTCGTAAGCAGAGGCTGCTCTGCGTTGCAGCGTGCAGGGCTTCTCACTGTGGGGTCTTCTCGTGGCACAGAGCACAGGCTCTGGGCGCAGGGGCTTCAGTAGCTGCAGCGGTGGCTGCGGCCCGTGGGCTTAGTTGCTCCGTGGCATGTGGGGTCTCCTTGGGCGGGGGAGCGAACCAGTGTCCCTCGCATTGCAAGGTGGATTCTTAACCACTGGGCCACAAGGGAAGCCCCAACAGATGATTATTTTTTTAAGAAATGTGATTGGTTCATTTGTTCATTCATTCGTTCATTATCCCTTAACATAGCAGCCAGAGAGATGCTTTTAGACTGTGAGCTAGATCATATCACTGCTCACAGTCTTCTGGTGATTCTCCATTTTAATTTGATTAAGAACAGAGTTCATAGAATTGCCTGCAAGGCTCTACTTAGTTTGCCCAACTCTTCAGACTTTGTCTTCTCCTACTTGCTTGCTCCCTTGCTGGACTAGTTGATACTTCTTAAACAATGCCAGACACACTCACCCTGCTTGGCAGCACGCTTCCCTCAGAAATCCACATGGCTTGTTCTCTTATCTCCTTCAGGGGTTAACTCAAATGTCACCTTCTCTGTGAAGCCTTCCTTGACTATTTGCGGTTGCAACCGTGGCTCCATCCACCTGGCAGGCCCTGGCTCTCTTCTCTGCGCATCTTTTCTCTGTAGCACATCTCACTCACTGTGTAATTTCTTTATTTTGTTTGTCGCCTTCATTAGAATGTGAACTCCATGAGGGCAGGACTTTGTCTGCTTTGGTTTCTGCTGTACTCTGCATCGAGAACGTGACTGACACTCAGGAGGCATTCAGTAAATATTTGTTGAATGAATAAATTCAATGAACAGCATCTACAACCGACAGGCAGTGTGCTGGGTTAATTATTTGGTAGAAGTAGTGACGAAGTGTGGTGCAGTGGGACCATGTGGGAGGAGCTAACCTGGTCAGTGGGATTCATTAGGGAGGTTTCCTTGGAGAACTGACCATTGAGCTGGATTTAAAAGAATGAGTAGGAGGAGGGCAGGTGAAGAAGTATAGGTGGTCTTCAGATCAAGTTATAAGTTTGGAGGAATGCAATTTATCTTTCTTGGAGTAATTCGAGCTTTGGTCCTCCTTGGGGTAGGATAAAATTTCAGAAACCAGAAACTAGGAGCTGTACTTCATTCTGTACCTTTAAAGGTTTGAGCATAGATTTTAGTAGCAAAGTTGTATATGTATACATGTTAGTCTTGGTATTACTGAAACCATTCTGAGGGGGTTAGGGATTTAGTGGCTTCAAACAACATGTCACTGTAAACCTTCTCAACCTCAGCATTATGATTGTTGACATTTGGGGAGCTATAAACTTTGTTGAGGGTACTGTCCTGGGCATTGTGTGATGTTTAGCAGCATACTTGGCATCTACCTACCAGATGCTAATAGCACTCATCCCCAGTGTGACAACCGGAAATGTCCCTAGATGTTTGCTCTGAGGAGCAAAATTGCCTTCCAGTTGAGAACCACCACGTTAGAACCACTGCAGTACAGTTGGTGAGAGTCCAGGGATTTCTATCTTCAGTAACTACAAACGATTGAGGGAGAGAGATTTATACCTTAATAGAGTAACCACATTTCTGAATCTAGAATTGAATCAGAGACTTCCTTAAACATGATATTCACATAACTAACTGTATTGAAGGTAGAAATAAAGTGTTTTCAAAACAGTTTGGACCCTGGAGATTGGAGAAGGGTTCACACAAGATGAAATATTTGAGTTGGACTTAGAAGAAAGTTTGTATTGGAAGATAAGGGCACATCTCACACAAAGGAAGTATCATTACCGAAGGCAGGAGTGTGTTCAGAATAGTCCTGGGAGTTGCATGCTAGGAAGAAAGGGCAGATGAATGAAACTGGGTTGTAAAGAGCCTTAAATGTTGTATGTGAAGGTAAAGGGGTTTAGGATGTTTTCCTGCTCTCTATATTAATATTTTCATTTCTATTGTTGCATAATAAATTACCACAAACTTAGGAGCTTAAAACAACACAAACTTACTGTCTCTCAGTGTGTCAGGAGTCATGGCTTCAGCTGGGTTTCCTCATTTTTCTTTTTCCTTTTTCTCTTTTTTTTCCTTGGCCATACCAGGCAGATTTCAGTTCCCTGATGAGGGATTGAACCTGGGTCCCCAGCAGTAGAATCATGGAGTCCTAACCTGTGGACCACCAGGGAGTTCCTTCATCTGGGGTTTCTGCTGAGGATCTCAAAGGGATGAAATTAACTTGTCAGTGAATTCCAGCATAAGGTCCCCATTTCCTTGTTATCCTTGGCTGGGACCACTCTCAGCTCCTAGAGGCTGCTCTCAGCTTCTTGCCTTGCCTATTTCCATAATGTGGCTGTTTGCTTTTCTAGTGCTGGCAGGGAAATCTCCAAATTCAAATCTTTCTCTTCAGTTGCTTAGTGTGAAGTCTTAGTTAACAGAAAGTAGTCAAGGGAATGATGCTTCCATCACCTGTGTGGTACTTTGTTGGCTGGAAGCAAGTCAGGTTCCACCCAGACTCAAGGGGAGGGAATAACACAAAGGCCTGGATATCAAGAGAAGAATTTCTGGAGCCATCTTAAAATTTTGACTGCCAGATGCAGTTTCAGCTCCATGAAAGCAGTGGTCAAGTCTTTTAAAATATTTTTGCTCAGTGTTGTATTTCTGATGCCTGGCATATAGTAAGTGCTTAATAAATATTTGTTGAATGAATGACATCAATGAATGAATATTTGGTAGTGGTTGAATGTTACTTATGGTTTCAGCTCTTATATTGGTAATTTCATATTGAGAAGCAGTCTAGTTTCTTTGGCATTATTCATTTCTTTTGGTAAAATTGTAAATAATTTTTACCTGGAATCTTTTTTTTCTTAAATCTGGAATCTTAAAACCTAAAATTGTTTATTATCACAAGTGTCAATCTAATCTCTTATCTCAGAGAGACAACGCTCATTGGCAAAATAATTTAGGGCTGCTGCTGCTAAGTCGCTTCAGTCATGTCCGACTCTGTGTGACTCCATAGATGGCAGCCCACCAGGCTCCCCCGTCCCTGGGATTCTGCAGGGAAGAACACTGGAGTGGGTTGCCATTTCCTTCTCCAATGCGTGAAAGTGAAAAGTGAAAGTGAAATCGCTCAGTCGTGTCCGACTCTTTATGACCCCATGGACTGCAGCCTACCAGGTTCCTCCATCCATGGGATTCTCCAGGCAAGAGTACTGGAGTGGGGTGCCATCGCCTTCTCCTATCTGTCTACAAATTCACTTCCTGTTCTGCAAGTTCAAATCTATAGTTAAGTCTCTCTGATACATTTTAATTATTTTATTGTTCAATTCCATAATTTCTTTCAATTATTTTTTTATAATTTCTACCTTTTTACTGATATTCTACATTGCACCAAACTAGCAGATTTCTTGTAACAGCCAGAAACGCTGGCAGCTTTGGAGTTTTGGAGGTAGTGGGTGGGTATGTTGTCTGAAGTTTCACAGCTATTGCTAATAACAATAATTTCAAATAATTAATAAACAGATTTCAAAAACACTTTGAAAATACTGATTGTTTTATAATAGCTTTATTATAATAGAAATTTTTGTCTAATTTGTGCTTAGAACTTCATGTATAGATTAGTGTTATTATTAATTACGGCTGTTCTTCATACTTGTCATAGGAAACATTTTGAGCAAAATTTAGATCTTGAATTACCCGTTGATAAAGGACCATTTTATCTTCAGACAATCAGATATTTCTGACACCAAAGTCTATGTTCAAAATAAGGTGTTGAGAATCTCAATATGTGCCAGTTGGTCCTAGAAGCTATAAAGTAAGCATGGCACATCTTCCAGGACTATCTGTTTTAGTGATTACATTCAAAGGTAAAATATTTTTTTCTCTGAAGACATACAGGTGCAGTATATTATAGGCTAGAATGCAAAATATGAATGAACTCTAAAAATAAATTTCTTACAGCATGTTGCTTTAGGTGGCTCCCTCTAGGTTCTCTCTTATGTTGATTTATGGTTACTCTCCTCTGCCCTTCAGGTGTGTCCGTGGACAAGTTTGAGAGGCACGGTACTGTACCAGGCTCCTTTTACCTGGATCTTGGCAGATGGTAAGGTTCAGAGACATTTCAGGTGGATGTTAGTGGTACAAGGAAAGAAAAATCCAGGGTCAGGGTCCCTTCGTCCACAGGAGATACTTGATAGGAGAGGAGACCTGGTGTCCTGGTAGGTTGGCGAGGGTCTCACTGTTCCCAAATGACCTCAGGCACTCACGGTGGGGGTGGTATCAGAATAGCTGGGATGACTGACAGCTGAGCCTCTCTGCATTTGGTCTTTTATCCTGAACCTCTTGTGATTCACACGGTCCAAAGAGGGCTGCAGCAGAAACTGCAGAGTCGCCTAAGACCGAGATTCAGAAATCCCACATTACTTTGACTACATTCTGTTAGTCAAAGCAAATGACAAATGAACTTATTGACAGAAGGAGCTTAAAATACTCAAAAATCTACCATGTGACCTTGGGCAAGTTGCTTAATGCCTTTAAGCCTTAATTTTTTTTTTAATAATCTATGAAATGAGGATAATATTAATACTTACCTCCTGGGGCGGTAGTAAGGATGAACTATGTGATTACATGAAAAGTACAAGTGAGAGTAAGAAGCTCAGTAATTGTCACCTATTACTGTTCTCCTTATGGTTTTTGCCTAATAAAAGCCTTAAATCCCACCTTCGTCCTTCCTGAAACCTTCTGTAACTTTCTTGTCTCTTGGAAAACATACTGTCTTGATGTCTCATTTGCTGATTAGCATATTGCCTGATGTTACTGTTATGTGTGTGCACAGCATGGCTCATCTGCTGAAGTTTGTAAGCCTCTGGAGGGTGCAGGTCAGTGTTCATATCATTTTTTATATGAGTCCCAGTGCCTAGTTCCCAGTGATGTTTAGTGAATGAATACCGTATTATTCAGAAGAAGATACAAGCATTTCTTTTCTGTTGTTGTAATTTAGTAAGTACTTTTAGTCAAAGTGTAGATATAAAAATGTGAAGGGAAAAATTAAACTCTCCAGTTGTCAGGTCTCACTACTTACTGTTTAATTAGGCATATTCACATGGGGGAAGATTTTAATCTCCTGAGGGGGGAAAAGGGTCAATTTTGTTCTTTAAAAAAAGTAAGTGAAGATTTAATTTAGATTTAAATTGGAGAGAGTTGGAAAAAGATTTAAAATCAATAAAGTGCATTTGTTTTAATGGTCATTTCACTTATTTTCGAATTTCAAGACTTATGAATTCTGAACTTTAATGAGCTTAAAGAATTTTGAAATCTTAGTAAAAAATAGGGTCTGTCAGTTTTTATAAATGGAAAACTTTGTACCTAATAAAAAGCCTTTGTTTTTCTAACTTGTGATCATTTCTGGTTGTGGAAAGTATATGTGAGTGCCTCTAGACCGTTTCCAAGGAATCTTGTGTAGGAATTAGGTTCAGCTTGCCTAATGCTAATAGCATGAAGTCGGGGTACAGTGTGGAAAGGTAAAAAAAAAATCTCGCATCTGCTGTTACATGTTGTTAACTCCCTCAGCAGACGTTAAATCATTTCAAGGACAATAATAGTGTGGGAGGTAAATTAACTAACCATTAACAATCTTATAAATACACAATTAACATGCCAACATTTATATGACACATTGATGGGGCAGCAGTAATTTTTGATTGGGAGTTTGCAGACCTTCGAGAAGCCTCAGGCTGTTGCTCATTCAGACGAGTTTTCACAGATTGCAGGTGAGGGGGTTGTGAAGTCTGTCTGGCAGAGGGAAGTGAATGTGCGGTGTTTTGAAAGTTCAGGAACAGGAATTTCCCTTCAACCATTGGCTGGATGTGAGCATTTTAAGTCACATTGCTATTTCAGGTCCTTAGTCAGTGAAGAAGTATAAGGGGGACTCATTTGCTTCTGGTGGGGCTATTTAAAGAGACAGAATATTTTATGTGTGGATTTTGTAGCTGAAGTTGCTTGAATTTCTGGGGATTTTCTAAAAGATAGTAACACCTAACTGGGGATTTAAAGTAGAACCCTTCTCTGTGGTTTCAGGTCAACAAGCAGATGATCTCTGGAGTTCATTTCATGTGTAAAATGTTAGGATTTTTAGTTTCGAACGGTCATTACGTGTGCTCTGTACAAATCACGGTGGCGTTACTGGAGGGAAGGCCAAGGGTCCAGTCTGCTGCATAACACATTCACTGTCTTACATCTGTCATGAGGACCCATGAGAAACTTCTCTCAGGCCCTGAACTCAACAAAAGGACTTTTAAAAGTCACGTTTATCGCAGCTGTTGTAGTTTTTGTTCCTCTGTTTTGAGAGGCCACAGGGTGGTTTAAATCCCAAGCTCTTGGATTTGATTCTTGGTTCTGATTTTTTGGTTTTGATTCTTAGTTCTTTGGTGATTAGGTTATTTCATGAAGCATAACATCCTCAGAATTCCCCTGTGTTTTGCCGTGTCTTAGAGTATTTAAGGCTGAGTACCTGTCCATTGTATGTGTGTACCACCTTTTGTCCATCCATTCTCTACCGTGTGTTTTAAATTACTGTGTAGTCTTCTGTTGTAGGGATGTGTCATGGCATATACACTGTTAAAGGATGTTTAGGTTACTTTCAGATTTTCAGTATTACAGTCTTGAGATAAATATTTTTGCAGTTGCTTCCTTAGAGCAAATCCTAGAAGCAGTGTTGTCCAAAGGGTACTCCTGTTTTACACTTTGATAGATACTACCAACCTACCCCTTAAAAAGCCTCCGTTTTCATTCCTTCTCATAGTACATGCAAGTGCCCATTTCTCTGACCTCCTGCCAGCGTTTGTTTTTTTAATTAATTTGGTTTTTATTTGTGGCTGTGGTGGATCTTGGTTGCTTTTCTCTAGTTGCAGCGAATCCAGGGGCTACTCTTCACTGCAGTGCACGAGCTTCTTGTTGCAGTGCCTTCTCCGGTTGCGGAGCATGGGCTCTAGGCGCATGGGCTTCAGTAGCAGTTGTTGCAGCTCATAGGTTTAGCAGTTGCCCCAGAGGGGTTCTAGGGTGCATGGGCTTTAGTAATTGTGCTCATGGGCCCTAAAGCTTCAGTAGTCATCACTTGTGGGCTCTAGTACACAGGCTTAGTTGTCCCACAGTGTGTGTCATCTTCCCAGACCAGGGATTGAACCTGTGTCCCTTGTGTTGGCAGGCGATTCCTGTCCATTGTACCACCAGAAAGTCCCAACGTTTGGTTTTAAAGGTCTTTGATCTCTGTGCAACTGATCCAAGAAAAGAACTTGCTTTTCTGGAATACCTTTGTCTTACAATTCAAATCGACCTTCAAATGATAATTTGCCACTCTTCAGATGATTTAAAACATATTCTTTTGGTTCTGGAAAGTATTTTTGGAATAATTTGATAGTGTCCCAAGGTGACACTTTTGAAGGTACATTGTAGAGACCTTCTCATGCCTGTATTAATTTTTTTTAAAGCAGTTCTTTCTTTATAATCATACACATGACATGCTCATATATAATTTATCTCTGAAACAAAATTACGTAGTCCTTGAAAGTCAGACAGCAACATTTATTGAATTCCTGTTGTGTGTAAACTGCTTTGTTGCCAGAAAGGATATGGTATTATGGCCCCTGACCTGATAGAACTTTCAGTCTAAATCCTCAAGTACATGTCATAGGTGGTGGAAAGCATGCTTTTCGGGATAGTTCAGAGTTCCCTGTCAGAACTGGCACTGAATAAATATTTGTTGAACGATACATATAGATTCCTTATTGTAGGAAGCCATAGTGTATACTAGTAGAGAAGATATCTGCTCATGTTAGGGTGTATTGGGGGCCTCTGTTCTGTGAGGATAGTTAGGGAGTTGGTATGTGCCTTCAGAAGTGTTTGCCCATAACTTCTCCAGAAGAGGTGATGGGACAGATTCATCTTTCTGAAAAAGGTCCTGTTGAAGATACGCCAGTGTACTTTTGCTGCTTTGTGCTTGGGCTTTTTGGTGCCAGTACACACGCATGCTCAGTTGTGTCTGACTCTTTGCAACACCATGGACTGTGGGCCTCCAGGCTCTAGGCAAGAATACTAGAATAGGTTGCCATTTCCTACTCTGGGGGATCTTCTCAACCCAGGGGTTGAAGCTACATCTCCTGTGACTCGTGCATCGGCAGGAGGATTCTTTACCACTGGGCCACCTGGGAAGCCCTTTTGGTGTCAGAATACCCATTAAAAGTGTGGCTTCTCACTGAAGCCCTTTGTTTTTACAGGGGCGAACTAGTCAATATGAAGTTAAAAACACCTGCCCCTGTGCTGGTGCCTTGTTGTCTTACTTTCATGGGGAAGATGCTTATCATGATTGCTACAAAGATGAAGTGTTCTTGATCTGTGATTCTGTGGTTCTGTTACAAAACAAATACTGTCATACCTGATTCTATAGTTATATACATCTCTTTGTTGTTGTATAAGAAGTTGTTATTTTTACAAGTGAAACTTAAATGCTCCCCTTTATTTCTGTAATTTTTTCTGATTATTACACTTAAAGTCGTGGGCTGACATTAATGTTTCTGAGACTAAGTGTCTCAGAAATTTGACACTTAGAAGAATCCCATGATATTAGGAGATATACTAGGTCTATAATAGGGTATAAACTTTTTGACTCAGCCTTACCTTATCTTTGCATTTCCCATTAGCTTCTGTGTAAAATAAGTACTTAGTGCATATTTAAGGGAAAAAATGAAGATGAATATAATTCACTTGATTAGAGATGCTCCTTAGTTAAACTTCCTCTCAGTGTCTTTAAGATCCACCAAGTGATGTTAATAGAATAATATGTTGCCAGATAGAAAATGTTAAAATTTCAGTTAGCTGAAGTAATTTGTTAACTAGATTTCCCATGTTCCATTTCCAGAAGAAACAAATGACAAAACCATGGTGTTCTAGGTCCTTCTAAGAATATATATCTGCCAGGACTGTTCCTGAGAATGTATTCAGTCTGGCTTTCACATTCCTTGCACTTCCTAACTGGTTAGAGGAGCAGAAAGGTGACTCAGATGACCTGCAGAGTCCTGTTACAAAGGAAACACACTTATTTTTACCTGCTGTGTACTTACGAGAAAAGGATAAATTGTTGACATATTTTAGTTCATGTTCAACAAGAATTGAACATTGAAATTGGTAATGATAGTTTTACCATCATCATTATTAAGAACAGCTAATTTTTAATTATGTACCAGTTATTCTTTTAAGCATTTTACCCAGATAATCTTCTGTATATCCTTTCATCCCCACATCATCTCCATTTTATAAATGAAAGAAAACAGGCTCAGTGAGGTTAAAGCTACTTTGACCAAGCTCACGTGGCTAACAAGTGATAGGGCCAGGATCTGAACCCAGTTCTGCCTGTAAGCCCTTAGGTTCCTAACTACTATCCTGTAATATCTTCCTTGTTGAGTATTCCCATTTAACTGAGGAGGTACCGTTTTGTTCCCAGAATAAACATCATTACAGTTTTAACAGGATTCAGGAAGCAGTTCTTATAATTAGGTTTCTAAAATAAGAAATTAATCTGGTAGCAGACAAGTTTGATTAATAAGTTTTATTTTAAAAGCACAATACTGTCTTGAATCAGAAGGAAGGAAAATGTATGTATTGAACAAAATAAGTTTGATGGTACATTTTTGTAAAATTCCTGGTAACTCAGAAAGCATGTCTGTGCCCTTTTAGACATTTCACAACTATGACAGGAGAGGGGAATATAAACTGAAGAAATACAGTTTCATACTTTAGCACGTCATTTGAGGAAAATACAGCTTGTTCCCCCATGACCTTATAAAGTAATGAGAAGACTACATGGGAATGAAGGGAGGGAGAAAGGGAAATTTATTGTTTTAACAGTAGTTATGTGCTTTGAGTGGGCTGACTAAGGAGTTACTGTTATTTGTTTTGTAAAAGAGCAAGCCATCTTCTCTGATACCATGGAGAGCTCATTGACTAGAGCAGTAGCCCCTAGTGCTTATAAGGATTTCCTTTCAGCTTAGACTTAATCCTTTTAAGCTCCTAGCTACAGGGATAAATGTTGATTTTCAAGGTAGCATTTTTACCACATTGAATTTGTTTGAAAAATGATTCAGTCATTCTCTGCCTTATTCTTAAATGTTGCTGTGTGCATCATGTTTCTAGGTAGTTGAGCCCGTGAAACAATATGAAGAGGAGAAAATAGCCTTTTAAGGAAATTGGCCCACAGGAAGGATGGCCTTCTTGGACAATCCAACTATCATTCTAGCTCATATTCGACAGTCACATGTGACCAGTGATGACACAGGAATGTGTGAGATGGTTCTCATTGATCATGATGTTGACCTAGAGAAGATTCATCCTCCTTCAATGCCTGGAGACAGTGGGTCAGAAATTCAGGGAAGCAATGGTGAGACTCAGGGCTATGTGTACGCCCAGTCGGTCGATATTACCTCAAGTTGGGACTTTGGTATTAGAAGACGCTCAAATACAGGTAAACATTGCCTTTTAGTCCTGTCTTCTGAGCTTTAAATCAATAAACGGTCTTATAGAATAATGCGTAATGTTGGAATAAGTTTAATGGGAAAAGTTACTCTGTATTGATAGGAACATGAGTGTATTACACTAACAGTCTAAGGCATCTCTCCATCTCTGCGACTGAGTGGTGAGAGTCTCTGGAATGACGCTGTTAGAGGAAGCAGACAGAGGAGGAGTAGGTGAAAAAGTTGACTATGAGAGAAATGTTCGAGATTCTGTTCTAAAAAGTCACCATGTAGACAGGGAAGTGGACTGTCTTGAGGATCTTTACCAGAGCTACACTATTACCAGTAGGCAGGGTTCAGGTTACGTGATAAAGAGAGCTGGCCAGACAAGGATTGCGCTGCCTGAGACAGTTCTCGCCCTTGGAGGAATCGTACTGGGTGGCGGATTGGAGGGAGACAGCCTACTGTTAAGGCCGCTTTTAGTTGGAAGTCCTACTTGGGAGGTGAGATGAGAAAAGGTGCCCCCGTTTTTGATACGTTATTTAGTTGATCTGTCTACCCTTTGGTATTCGTGGCCTGAAAATGCTCAGTTTTAGCATAGGTATATTTAGTCGTTAGCTTTTAAAAATTCATTCCCCTTTTCCAGCTTATGGTTTTGGGGAGCATTTCAAGGGGTATGTGATGAAGTCCTTTACGTAGATCAACTATTTAGACTATACAATGTAGTTGTTTTAATATGATGGTATTCTGTGAGATAATTTTTTTATTTAGATAATCAGAAAATATAATCTCCTAATCAGTGGCAGTAACCTGCTAACTCCCAGGTAAAGTAATATAGGATATATAGTAGAACCCTGAAAATATTTGCATGTTTATTTTCATAGTCCATATCTAAAATGGATGGGAAGGAGTACTGCTGGTGGAACAGGATACAGTTTACACTAAAAAGCATGTTAAGGTTTTGGTTCAGAATTCAGCGTTCTGTGACATCTGTCAATACAAAGAATAATTTGCTCTTGTGATGAAAATAATTAATAGCATTTCCCAGTATCCAAAGGAACTTTAAGCAAAATAGGATTCGAGTGAAGGTTTGAATATAATTTCGAACCATTGATTCGCAGTTCTCTAGTTGAAACTGACTTCCTTGCAAGTTATTGAGATATCTTTTATGACAGGCTGAATGGATTTAGTAGGAGAATGCTGCTAAATTGAGAGCTTTATGATTATAATACTTTGGCTGTACCCTTCAAATTTATTAATTGCAGTTGAATGTATTTTGCTGCTGTGGAGTTGGGTTCGATCGAGTGACACTGTCAGAATGGTTTTGCCAGCATAGTTTAATTTTAGCAAGATCCGTTTCAGTGTTTCACTGCCATAATGCTAAGGCAGGAATGTAAGATTTCCTACCTTGAAAGTGGTTGAAAGAAAACTTTATTGTATTTATTTATTTTTATTAGCATTGGGCCAGGATAGGAAGTTGAAGATTAGCAAGAGGAACCTAATATGAAGAGGTGGCCTAAGCTGTGACTTTCTTTTCCATTGTAGTCTCCACGTGCTGGACAGCATTGTTTGCTGTACGGTATTTCTTCAAAAGATCCAGTTAACTGACTTTTGAAGGTTGAGCAACCAATCGTAGTATAATCACAAATGCATAATTTTAGGTGATGCTTTTGTTTTTGTTGTTGGAATTTCTTAAGCTAGCACTTAGATGCTAATAATTAATTAAGATTGTGGGGTATTCGAGTGACCAAGGAATTTACTTTTTAATCCTTTCAGCATATCTTAAAATTTTGTATAAGAAAAATTATTCTTTTTAAGATTTGACTAATGTTACAAAGATACAAATCATTTATTTTACTACCTATAAACTGTTTCAGCCCACTGAAGAAAAGCTATGCTAATTTATATAGCTTTGACATTTTATAATTTTCATGATTTTTAGATAAAGGATTTTATATTTAAAACTTTAATAGTCTAGTCTGAGTTCATTTATCTTTAATTTTTGAAACGGGTAGAGTAATTCATAACAGTAATTTTATTCCTGTAATGTAATATTCACTTCAGTTCATTTGTGCATTAAAATTCCTTTAAGACCGTTATTAATGATTTATATAATGAAATGTCATATTAATCACAGAAGTTTTCACATTTTATTATTCTCTTCCATGTTAATACTATCTTTATGATCTCTATTAATGTTTTATATCCTCTAATTTCAATTATAAATCAAGAATATTTTCATGTTTTTGTTGGTATTTGCTTTTCAGGGGTGCCACCTTTAAAATTTTATGACTTTTTCCCTACATATGCAATATAAACCATCTTTATTCATATAAAGGTAGTTAATTATGTCTTTGTTTATAGTAAACTTTCATTGACAAACTTATAGTTATAATATTTCTTTTCAAGCTCAAAGATTAGAACGACTCCGAAAAGAGAGACAAAACCAGATCAAATGCAAAAATATTCAGTGGAAAGAAAGAAATTCTAAGCAATCAGGTAAATCAAAATAATTTTAATTGTTAATTTGAGATTTATATCTTTAGTTTATATTATTATGTAAGAGCTTTTATTTTTAATTCATCCTTTTAAATACTGTAGGCTGCTACCTCTTATGTTTTGAGCTTTGAACTCTTTCACTTGGGTGCCTTGGCCCTCTGTGTGTTCTTTAGGTCTTTTTTTGGCTACTCTTTGTTCTGGGGGACAGGAATTCATGAGCGCAGGGCACATTTTGTAGAAACTGTTGTGCTGGTACCTTGTTCTTAGAGCCAAGGTGTACCTGTGGTTTGGATGGGCCTCGAGATTATAGATTCCTCCTGGCAGTTCTAACCTGGACTTTCCCTTGGATTAGTGACCCCAGTAACAACCTTTTTTGCTTATACACTAATTCTTTTCCTTTAGCTTACAAACCATTATGTTGCTGGTATCAGCATTTCCCGAATGTGTTCCTGTGGTATGTATATTAAAAAGCTGACCATTGATGTATTTTCAAAACTTCAAGAAGAGAAGACTTTTAAAAAAATTATACAATTGAATGCTATTAAAATATTTTCTAATGTTTTATCATGTTTCCTGGACTGTTCTCTTTTTCTCTCCTTTCAAATAAGTGTCCACAGTCTATCTTTCAATTTTCTTCATACCTCACACTACTACCCTGGTGTATAATATGTGACCAGTCAATTTTTGTTGACTGACTCCTTTGCTACATAATATTTATGAAGCTAATAATATTCATGATTATCGCAGTAATAGCAGCACCTACCTAGTGCTGTGGTGAGTACCTTATGTGCATTACCTCCAGTGAATGCTTCTATAAGGTGTAAGTTTCATTGCCGTTGTTAACAAGTGAAACAGAAGGTCACAGGGACTTAACTTGCAGAATTTACAAGGCTAGGAGGTGGTAGTGCAGTAGAGTCGTGTTTTGTATCTAGCACTATCTCAAGCCCAGTCTCTTTCTGCTAAACCACATCATATAAAGTGGTTGTTGCTTTCTCCTACTATGATTGTAAACCCAAGAGTGTTCATTGGGTATGATTTTCTTAATGATTGCTTGTAAATGTAGAACCAGAAATCTCATCCACTTTTTTCTCCTTGTATCTCACTTCTGTGACTACCTGTAATTCTCCTTGAATATCTTTTTAGTTTTGCCTTGATGTTTTAAAAATCTCTCCAGACTGGCCTTTTCTGTTGATCTAGTTAATACTTCTCTCTGTTGTATTTAGCACAACCTGGGAAATCTTTCTATCATTTATCTTTTCTACTTTCTTCAAAATTTTTGTATATCTTAAGTGTGTTTCCTATTTATTACTTCTTAATGAGTTCAGAGCCAGTTTAGTAAGCCCAGCTCTCCACCTACCCTTTGCTTTGCCATCTTTACTTCCATATCTTATAACAATCATTAAAAAATAAATTAATAAATAGAGGAGTAGAGCATCTCAAATATAATAGCATTAACACCTTTCATAATGTGAGAAATAACTTCTTCAACCTATATTTTGATGCATTTAATAATCTAATAATTAGAGATACATCTAATAAATTTTAATACTTCCATCACCCACTCCTTAAAGTCAAATCCTCTCTAACTTTTGTTCATTGTTTCACAAAATGTGCTGGAGGCATAAATAAATAGTCCCCTGTTTGCTTTCATTTAAACCACACTGTCCATTTCTCTCTCCCTCAGTTTCTTTCCTTCTTATTTCCGTCTCAGAGATTTCAATAATTGACCCTGAGATCTTAATTCTGGAAAGGCTCTTTAAAGTGCCTGCCCATGCTTTGAAATGTTGACCTTGATTCTGGCCAGACCAGTAGCCTGCCTGGTGGTTATTCCTCGTCAAAATTCAAAGGCATTCCTTTGAATGTTAAGCTGGGTTCCATCGTTACCACAGACTTACACCCAGGTATCCTGAAATGGTTAGAAAAGTGGAGTCCTCAGTCCACTAAACATCTCCCTGGCAAATGGAGCAGCCATTCTGTTTTCACACATCTCTCAAACGCATACTCTCTTTTGGCAAGAAATGCCATGACCAAATTATTTTGATTTTAATTGGGAATTTTGGCTATGTTATCATTCATTTACTCACTCTTTTTATGCTAATTACATTTTATTAAAAATCCTTTCATATGCTTTTCCTTATCTTTGTTTTACTTCATTCCCCACTAGAAGAATCATCATTGTGAATGTGATGATCTCCCCTGCAGTGTTCTTTTCCCATAATCATTCTGTCTGCGTCCAGTCCATTCTTTAAGACACTGCCTAAATGCAGCCTTTCTATAGAGGAGTTGGAAAGGATCCTAGAAGCCATCTGGTCCATACCTCGAAGTTCTTCATGAACATATTGACGTGTGTGCCACAAGACCATGTGATAAACGTAATACCTTATAGTAAGATCCTTTCAGTGTTTCTGTAACTAAAACTGCATGGATAAATCTGAAGCCAATGTCATTGGAAGACAGCGTTGTCAGGAATAATCTCAAATCAAGGACTAGTATTTTTAATTTTATTGTTTTAAAATGGTGTTTTATATTACTTACAAAATTAGTTAATACTCTTACTCACTGAGTCATTTAACAAGTGTTTCTTCCACAGCTTCTGTGTACATAGTAATTCACTGCTCGGTGCTTCGGGAAATATATGATTCTCGTCCTCAAAAAGTTTGAAGTCTAGTGGAATTCAAGGCTACATGTAAGGTTACATGTAAGGTTAAATAATAGTTTAAAATAATAATGTACTTTATATCAGTTACTTATGAATATTCCTGGTTTTCTTTCTGTAACTTTTGTTATATAGCAACAGTTCCCAGGTGCAGTGGCTATATAAAAGTCAGAAATGCATCCAAAAGTGTTATAATGACATCTGTATGCATTTCTAGGCCCTGTCAGTGGAATTCCTGATGTAGTAGATAGAGGTTGGGGTCCACAAATCTGTATTTTTCAGAAGCTCACTGGGTGAATCTAATGGGTAACCAGCTCTGAGCACCACTGGATTATATGCCACCCACTAAGTTGACTTCATGCAAGTAGAACAAATCAGTTGTTAATATTTCTATATTACTGGTGAGAAGACGAGTACAGAGGTGCTGAGTAACTTTCCCAAGTTACTTACAAGTGGTAAATGGCAAAGTCAGAATTCTCGCCCTGGGCATTCCGAGTGCAGAGACTGTAGTCTGTCTGCTCTTTCCCCTTCTGTCCCATACTGCAGGCAGAAAGGAGCTGCTCCGGGCGCTTTGGGTATTGAAGGGTCTTTGATGTTCCCTCGCACCTTTCCTTCTCTCTCTGTCAGCCGCAGGTAGGGTTCAGAAAAGTTGCCAAAGCTTCTATATTAAAAAAAAAAACAAACAACTTCCAGTGGCTGATAATGAAAAGCAAGTGAAGTTAAAGTTGAAGAGCAACGTGAGCTCGAGTAATTCAGGAAGTATGGCTGTGCCTTATGAATGGCTTAGAACCAGGAGGAAGAGCTCTGGGACCTTTCCCAGTCTTACGCTTTTTTGTGCTCATCTGATCTCTCCTTCCTCCTCCTGTTCTGTTCCCTCTCCCCACAACTACTTTGTCTGCTTGTCTGATCCAGAGTTATTCATTCAACAAAGATTTATTTAGCTCCTACAGTACACAGGAAGAAATAGAGAAAAACAATAGAATGGGAAAGACTAGAGATCTCTTCAAGAAAATTAGAAATACCAAGGGAACATTTCATGAAAAGTTGGGTACAATAAAGAACAGAAATGGTATGGACCTAACAAAAGCAGAAGATATTAAGAAAAGGTGGAAGAATACTCAGAAGAACTATACAAAAAAGATCTTCATGATCCAGATAATCACAATGGCATGATCACTCACCTAGAGCCAGACATCCTGGAATGTGAAGTCTAGTGGGCCTTAGGAAGCATCACTACAAACAAAGCTAGTGGAGGTGATGGAATTCCAGTGGAGCTATTTCAAATCCTGAAAGATGATGCTGTGAAAATGCTGCACTCAATATGCCAGCAAATTTGGAAAACTCAGCAGTGGCCACAGGACTGGAAAAGGTCAGTTTTCATTCCAATCCCAAAGAAAGGCAATGCCAAAGAATGCTCAAACTACTACACAATAGCACTCATCTCACACGCTAGCAAAGTAATCCTCAAAATTCTCCAAGCCAGGCTTCAACAGCATGTGAACTGTGAACATCCAGATGTTCAGGCTGGTTTTAGAAAGGGCAGAGGAACCAGAGATCAACCAACTCCTGCTGGGTCATCAAAAAAGCAAGAGAGTTCCAAAAAAACATTTACTTCTGCTTTATTGAGTATGCCAAAGGCTTTGATTGTGTGGATCACCACAACTGTGGAAAATTCTGAAAGAGATGGGAATATCAGACCACCTGACCTGCCTCCTGAGAAATCTGTATGCAGGTCAGGAAGCATACTGGACCTGTATGTAGGTCCAGTCAGAAGTGTACATGGAACAACAGACTGGTTCCAAATAGGAGAAGGAGTACGTCAAGGCTGTATATTGTCACCCTGCTTATTTAACTTATATGCAGAGTACATCATGAGAAATGCTGGGCTGGAGGAAGCACAAGCTGGAATCAACATTGTTGGGAGAAATATCGATAACCTCAGATATGCAGATGACACCACCCTTACAGCAGAAAGTGAAGAAGAACTAAAAAGTCTCTTGATGAAAGTGAAAGAGCAGAGTGAAAAAGTTGGCTTAAAGCTCAACATTCAGAAAACGAAGATCATGGCATCCGGTCCCATCACTTCATGGCAAATAGATGGGGAAACAGTGGCTGACTTTATTTTTCTGGGCTCCAAAATCACTGTATATGGTGATTGCAGCCATGAAATTAAAAGATGCTTACTCCTTGGAAGGAAAGTTAATGCAACCCACTCCAATACTCTTGCCTGGAGAATCCCATGGAGGGAAGAGCCTGGTAGGCTACAGTCCATGGGGTCGGAAAGAGTCAGACGTGACTGAGCTGCTTCACTTTCTAAACAGCATATTAAAAAGTAGAAACATTACTTTGTCAACAAAGGTCCATCTAGTCAAGGCTTTTCCAGTAGTCATGTATGGATGTGAGAGTCGGACTATAAAGAAAGCTGAGTGCCGAAGGATTGATGCTTTTGAACTGTGATGTTGGAGAAGACTTGAGAGTCCGTTGGACTGCAAGGAGATCCAACCAGTCCATCCTAAAGGAAGGCAGTCCTGGGTGTTCATTGGAAGGACTGATGTTAAAGCTGAAACTCCAGTATTTTGGCCACCTGATGCGAAGAGCTGACTGAGTTGCAAAGACTCTGATGCTGGGAAAGATTGAAGGCAGAAGGAGAAGGGGATGACAGAGGGTGAGATGGTTAGATGGCATAACTAACTCAACGGACATGAGTTTGGGTAAACTCTGGGAGTCGGTTATGGACAGGGAAGCCTGGCGTGCTGCAGTTCATGGGGTCTTTAAGAGTTGGACATGACTGAGCAACTGAACTGAACTGATTCTGGGAAGGATTGAAGGCAGGAGGAGAGGGGGACGACAGACAATGAGATGGTTGAATGGCATCACCAACTCAATGGACGTGAATTTGAATAAACTCTGGGAGTTGGTGATGGACAGGGAGGCCTGGCGTGCTGCAGTCCATGGGATCGCAAAGAGTCGGACATGACTGAGTGACTGAACTGAACTGAACTGACAGTACACAAAGGCAGTTATGCACTGTTATAGGCCTAAAAGGTACAGCAGTAAACAGGTGGCAAAATCTCTCCTCCGATGGAGCTTGTAGGGGAGAAAGAGTTAACAGGCAGTATGTCTTATGTCAGAATGGGATAAGTGGCACAGAGAAAAATATTATCTAGCTCATGGGGATAAAGAGTGCTAGGCAGGGGATTTTGCTGTTTTATATAGGGTGATCAGGGAAGGCCACATGAGGAAGGTGATGGTTGAGCAGAGATCTGAAGGAGTGAGGGAGTGAGCCAGGCAGGTAATGGGAGATGAGTGTTGTAAGATGAGGGATCAGCAAGTACAAAGGTCCTGGGGTGGAAATGAGACTGATATACTGGTGGAAAAGCAAGGAAGGATACCTGTTGGTTAGAGCACAGTGAGAAGGGGAAGTGGGGTCGGAGAAGTAAGCCATGGGAGATCTGATCACAGATGGTTCTGTAAGGACCTGGGTGAGGTGATTTGATCAGAGTACTGATATGATATGTGACTTAGTTTCTTTTTCCTAGCTTAAATTTCCTGTAAAACAACTATTTATTATAAGAAATTTCAGACACAGAAACAAAGAACTTTTTCAAACATATGCAAAAGTAGGGAGAATGGTGTCATGAACCCGCCTTGCCCATCGCCCAGCTTCAGCAGTTTTAGTAGTATATGTCTTTTCTCACATCACTCATATGTTCACCTACCCTTTCCTCCCAGATTATTGTTATGCAAATCCTTGCTGTCATATAAATACATACCTAAATACTTACGTGTTTTTAAATGTGTACTTAAACTGCACTACCACTGTTCTCTTAAAAGTGAGCAGGAATTCTTTACAGTTATCAAATATTTCCTTGTTTCAATCCCCCCCACCCCCCGCCCCACCCCCGCCTGCCCATTTCATTTGTTCAGGTCTAGATCTAAGGTCCACACATTACTTTTGGGTAACATGTCTCATTTCCTTTTTAATCTACAGATTTGGATTCATTTCCAGCTTTTTATTCTGTAGTTTATTTGTTAAAGAAACTGGGTCTTTTGTCCCATAGAATTTTCTGCATTCTGGCTTTTGCTAATCATATCCCCACAATCTCATTTAATATGTTCCTCTGTCCTCTTTATTTCCTATAAACTGGTGGTTGGATCTGGAAAATTACTCAGATTGAAGTTTGGTTTTTGGTAAGAATACTGTGTTCATACTGATCTGTATTTTCTGTTGCATCATTTTAGGAAACATGGAATGTCGTCTTGGTTCTTTTTATTTGTGATAAGATTGATGGTAGAATCGGGTGTTATCCATTCATTTTTAAATTACTCCCATCAGCTTCTCATCTGTTGATTTTAGTGGCCATTGATGAGCATCACTAGATTCATTATCATTGCATGCATGCTCAGTAGTGTCTGACTTTTTGTGACCCCATGGACTGTAGCCTGCCTGGCTCCTCTGTCCGTGGGATTCTTCAGGCAAGAATACTGGAGTGTGTTGCCATTTCCTTCTCCAGGAAATCTTCCCTACCCAGAGATCGAGCCCAGGTCTCCTGTACTGGGAGGCAGATTCTTTACCTCTGAGCCACTTGGGAAGTCCAGATTCTTTCATTCAGTTCACTTCATTTGCTCAATCATGTCTAACTCTTTGCAACTCCATGGACTGCAGCACGCCAGCTTCCCTGTCTATCACCAACTCCTGGAGCTTGGTCAAACTCGTGTCCATTGAGTCAGTGATGCCATCCAACCATCTCATCCTCTGTTGTTTCCTTCTCCTCCCGCCTTCAATCTTTCCCAGCATCAGGGTCTTCTGAAATGAGTCAGTTCTTTGCATCAGGTTGCCAAAGTATTGGAGTTTCAGCTTCAGCATCAGTCCTTCCAGTGAATATTCAGGAATGATCTCCTTTAGGATGGACTGGTTGGATCTCCTTGCTGTCCCAGGAACTCTCAAGAGTCTTCTCCAACACCACAGTTCAAAAGCATCAATTCTTCGGCGCTTAGCTTTCTTTAGTTGTGAAATAGTGATTTCTGACTTTATCAGTCTTTCTTAATTTATTAACAAGTTTTATATAAAGAACTTTCCCATATCTATTATTTGGCCACCCTCAGGTATAGTTCCTACAAGAAAGGTAGGATAAATGCTTGATTCTTTCCCTTTGTTAGTAGTTTTCAGGATGAAGAGTTTATTCCTTAGCATCCTGTATAGGTGACCAATGAGGGTTTTTTCCTTTTGTATCATTATCCACTCATGGGCTTTAAGCATAAATTATATTTTTCTATTCATTGCAGTTATTCTTTTTTATGCTAATATTGTCCTTTTGTATAGTGAGTCCCTTCACATTTGCTTCTAACTTCTTTTGACACTGTTCCAGTAATCTTTCATAGCTTCCTTGCTTTCTTGTATAACAAGATGTTGCAGGTTCATCTTGCCCATTTTCTTCCCCCCATTTGGAATCAGTCATTTCTCCTGGGAGTCTTGATTCTTTTTAGTGGTAAATGCCATTGAGAGACCACAAGTGAGCTCTAGGGGTGCTCGCTGGATTGATTTTTTGTTTTTAATAGGCCTTTTCATGGAGTAGAGCTCAGAAAAAAATAAAATTTTAAAGAGAGAATACCAAAAAAAAAAAAAGAGAGAGAATACATTGTGAGTTAATGCTGATAATTCCAATCCAAATTTAGGAATTTCTACTTAATTGTTTTGATTTTATGTTTATGTATCTTTTCTCTTGCTGACAATCTTGGTTCCAGAATTGAAATACGAATGTAATTAGTAACATTATGATTAGTGAGAACATTTTAAGAATTTTTTTTATCTTTTTAATACATTCCACTAGGAAATTTAGTCATATTGCTCAGTGATAAAGTTACTTAAAACAATTCTTCTCTTTGTAGTTAAACTACCAACTAAATACTACACTTAGGTTCATGTATTTCATTTTGCTTTATTTTTTGAGGTTACATTTTCCTTTATTAATTACAGAAAACATTTGTGTGGTTCCAGAGTTAAATACATAAAAGAAGAGAAATCTAGCTTCAATCTTTATCTTCTGTTCTTTTAGTCATTTTAAAAAAGGTTTTGGCTTTCCTGTCCACTTACAACTATATATAAACATATTCACATTTGTATCCCCTTTTTAAAAATTAAAGATAGCATAATACACCGTATTTTATGCAACAATTTTCAGTTAACAACATACCCTGAGAATTACTCTGGAGCAATCTATGGAGATAGGTTTCATGATGTGAATGTATCATAGTTTAGCCACAAAGGCCCTTGTGGAGGGATATTTGATAGTTTTCAGGCTTCTGCTGTTGTAGATGGCACTGCAGTGAAAAGCCTCCCACATATGAGTTTTGTTTTGTTGCTAGTATCCCTAGGATCAGATCCTGAAAGTGATATTGCTGGGTCAAGAGGTAAATATATGGTTTTCTTGGACATTCCCACATTCCTCCTTCATTGAGAATTTACTCTTTTGCATTCCCTCTGGTGTCTATTTCCTCGTAGCCTTAACATTTTTTATTTTTGCCAGTCTGATAGAAGTGCAGTGGTATCAGTGTGTAGTTTTAATTTGTGTATCTCTTATTGTGAATGTGGTTGTACATCTTTCCATTTGTTTAAGAGTTATTTGAGTTTCTTCTGTGGATATTATATATTGTATATTTTTCTATAGGGTTGTTGATCAATGTCTTCTCTACTTTGAGACTCTATAAAATTAGGAAGTTTTTATTTTTATAGCATCAGATTTATCCATTTTCTTATTCTTAAGTTTATAACTCATATTTTAAAAAACTCATTGGCTGGCTCTGGGTTGAGTCGGTGAGGAAAATGTGGAAACAAGACCAGTTTGAAGATGGTGGTAATAATCCAGCTTCCATAGCCATAGGTGGTTCTGAATATCTTCTAAAGTTTCTCTTGATAGATAAATGTGAAAGAGAAAAGTGGAATGACACTTTAAGATTTTTGCCTGGCAGAATAGAGTTGCCATTAACTGAGAAGATGATTGTGGAAGGGGCAGGTTAGTGGAAAGATCAAGAGGTTGGTTATATAAAGACATGAAAAGTTTGAGATGCCATCAGCCAACCAGGTAGAGGAGTGAAATAGAAAGTTGAATATGCAAGTCTGTAATTTTAATAAGTATTTAGGAATAATCATTTAGAAGTTATCAGCGTACAAGGGTATTTATTTATTTAAGTTTTCCCTATTTATATATTTTTTATTGAGGTATGCTTACATACATTGAAATGTACAAGTGTTAAATGTTTGATGACTTTTGCCAACATACGCACCTGGGTAACTAGCATTCCAGTGAAATATGTAGCATTTCTGTAACCCAGAAAGTTCTCTCGTGCCTCTTTTTAGTTAATCCACTGTCCAAAGGCAATTACTATTCTGATTTATACCACCACAATTTAGTTTTTACTTTTGTAAAATGGTGTTTCTTCAATTTCAGTCTGAATTTGGCAATAAGGAGTTCATGATCCTAGCCACAGTCAGTTCCCGGTCTTGTTTTTGCTGACTGTATAGAGCTTCTCCATCTGTTTTTGCTGACTGTATAGAGCTGCAAATAATATAATGAATCTGATTTCAGTGTCGACCATCTGGTGATGTCCATATGTAGCGTCTTCTCCTGTGTTGTTGGAAGAGGGTGTTTGCTATGACCAGTGCATTCTCTTGGCAGAACTCTGTTAGCCTTTGCCTTGCTTCATTCTGTACTCCAAGGCCAAATTTGCCTATTACTCCAGGTGTTTCTTACTTCCTACATTTGCATTCCAGTCCCCTGTGATGAAAAGGACATTGTTTTCGGTGTTAGCTCGAGAAGGTCTTGTAGGTCTTCATAGAACTGTTCAACTTCAGCTTCTTCAGCATTACTGGTTGGGGCATAGGCTTGAATTACCGTGATATTGAACATAGAACAACAGACTGGTTCCAAATAGGAAAAGGAGTACATCGAGGCTGTATATTGTCACCCTGCTTACTTAACTTATATGCAGAGTACATCATGAGACACACTGAACTAGAGGGAGCACAAGCTGGAATCAACATTGTCGGGAGAAATATCGATAACCTCAGATATGCAGATGACACTACCCTTATGGCAGAAACTGAAGAAGAACTAAAGAGCCTCTAGATGAAAGTGAAAGAGCAGAGTGAAAAAGTTGGCTTAAAGCCCAACATTCAGAAAACGAAGATCATGGCATCTGGTGCAATCACTTCATGGCAAATAGATGGGGAAACAGTGACCTGACTTTATTTTTCTGGGCTCCAAAGTCACTGCAGATGGTGATTACAGCCATGAAATTGAAAGACGCTTACTGCTTGGAAGGAAAGTTATGACCAACCTAGACAGCATATTAAAAAGCAGAGACATTACTTTGCCAACAAAGGTCCGTCTAGTCAAGGCTATGGTTTTTCCAGTGGTTACGTATGGATGTGAGAATTGGACTATAAAGAAAGCTGAGCGCCAAAGAATTGATGCTTTTGAACTGTGGTGTTGGAGAAGACTCTTGAGAGTCCCTTGGACTGCAAAGAGATCCAACCAGTCCATCTTAAGGGAGATCAGTCCTGGTTGTTCATTGGAAGGACTGATGTTGAAGCTGAAATTCCAATACTTTGGCCACCTGATGCAAAGAGCTGATCTCATTTGAAAAGACCCTGATGCTGGGAAAGATTGAGGGAAGGAGGAGTAGGGGATGACAAAGGATGAGATGGTTGGATGGCATCACCGACTTGATAGACATGAATTTGAGCAAGCTCTAAGAGTTGGTGATGGACAGGGAAGCCTGGCCTGCTGTAGTCCATGGGGTCGCAGAGTTGGACACGACTGAGCGACTGAACTGAACTGAAAGGGTTTTGTAGGGTATTTGGAGTTTTTACACATGGGTTTGGGTGGACTCAGGGAGTTGGTGATAGACAGGGAGGCCTGGCGTGCTGTGGTCCATGGGGTCGCAGAGTTGGACATGACTGAGTGACTGAACTGAACTGAAAATGGCGTTTACCTACATATTTTATCCTATTGGCTGTGCTGCACCACTTGTGGGATCTTCATACCCCAACCAGGGATCAAACCTGGGCCTTTGGCAGTGAAATCCAAGAATCACTAATCCAGATTCTGGAATATATAAGTACATTAATCAACAGATTAATATCTATTAATTATACATTAATAGCAATAGATTAAAATGCACATTTAAGAACATTTTAGATTGCTACTAAAGTGGTATTTTAAATATTGGAAGTGCTGTTCTACCTGTAATCAATCAACAAGTTTATTTCTGCACTTTGGAAAGGAATGATCCTTTATCAAACACCTATTTCTTCTTGTTCAGTCACTAAGTGATGCCTGACTCTGCAACCCCATGAACCGCATCACGCCAGGCTTCCCTGTCCCTCACTGTCTCCCGTAGTTTGCTCAAACTCATATCCATTGAGTTGGTGAAGCCATCCAACCATCTCATCCTCTGTCGCCCTCTTCTTCTGCCCTCAATCTTTCCCAGCATCAATGTCTTAGCATCAGGTGGACAAAGTATTGGAAAAAGCAAAAACAAAAAACCTTCTGGGTGCTAGGAACAATGCCAGGTGTCTTATCTTGTCCCCACAATGATCCTAAGAGATAAGTTACCAATAGCTCCAGAAGAAAGGAGCTGTGACTTATCAAAGTCACTGTACTGTTATCAGTAGGGTTAAGTGTGAAGTGATAATGTATTAACTCTTCCATTCTCTGACTAATTCACACTTGGACTTCTCTCCTCAACCTAAGACACTTTCCCCCTGCCTCCTTTGCTTCCTACATCATGGGGAAAAGGATCTAATTCTTTTTTAAAAGGTGGCGTTTCTGGAGAAGGAAATGGAAATCCACTTCAATATCCTTGCCTGGAAAATCCAATGGACGGAGGAACACAGTGGGTTACAGTCCATGGGGTCACAGAAGAGTTGGACACAGCTTAGCGACTGACCAACCACCACCGCCTAACTCCTTACCACAGACTGCGCACATGCACACCATAATTTCCACGCTCGAGTGCTGAGTCAGCACGGTGCTCAGTGAGATCCTAGTTTGGTAATCACAGTTATGAATAGTTGATCTGGATGATTCGCAGTCTTAGGACTGTATCATGCAGGTGTTATCCTTGCACAGTTCTGTGTTGCGTTACATACATTCCTCGTCCATTCTGCCCTGGCCTTTGAGAGGTCCATCTGCCGTCTCCCTTTCCCTTTCCATTGTTCTGCTGGCCGGGGAGGCTAGATTTGGAGGTTCGCTCTCTGGACATATCAGATTGTATGCATGCGTATCATAATCATAGTAGCCTTCTTGTTGTTGCAGGTCACTAAATGCATGAGGTTTTCAGAAATGTATGCTACTATTAGCAAAATAAATAAAAAATAATGATTTCTGGGCCCAAGAGGCTCGCATACTATTCATTCACACACAAAAAATACATCACTTTGACTTTGCTATCTAATCCACATTCTGAATTTGTAAGTACATGTAATCAAGAGATTAATATCTGTTAATTATACATTCATGGCAACAGGTCCTTTTCTCCTTATTTACCATATGAATCTATAGGGACTCATCTGATAAAGTTGTCCCACTAATTTGTTGAAAATAACTTGTTACCTTTTTAAAAAGTTCTAAGTGACTATTTCAGAATTATGTTTGATCTCAATTCAGGTTGGTTGTGCTCAAGAATGGAATGGATTGAACTTAGTTATTGCACATTTTAAGATTGATTCATTTGAAACTTTAAGTGTGGAAATTTTCTAACATCACCTAAATAAAAAGTACAATGAACCCCCATGTACTTATCATCCAGCTATCGCCTTAAATGACGTTCAGATTAATACAGAGAAGTAAATGATCTTTGAGAGGGTATGGAACTAACTTGTCTTGGTTCACTAATGAGTAAGTGCTTTAGGTTTTGATTTAATAACTTAATCTGAATTCCTTCAATCATTATTTTATTCATTGATTCATGCAATGAAATTTATTGAAGGTCTACTGTGTTCATTAGTGCCTAATGGCTAAGAGCCTTGGTGGGGTGCAAATCTTAGCCCTGCTCCTTACAGGCTGTGTGACCAGGGGCTAATCAAACTATTCTATGCTTCAGTGGAAGCATAGAACACTGACACAATTGAGATAATGCTAGTGTCTACCTCATAAGTTTGTTATGAGGTTTAGATGAGACACATTGGCTTCCTCAATGTATGTTAAATACTGTTATTATAAATACTCTTCCTCCTTTTCCTTTTCCACTTCTTCATTTTTGTCATCCAGATTATGTGCTAGGTACACATTGGGAACCGTGAGAAGGTTAAGTTGTGAACCGTGACCTTGAAAAACCAGAACTTCAAAATTAGAGGGAGGAGTGTTCTTCAGGATTATCTGGTTTGACAAGTCCAGAGAGGTTTAGTGAATAGTCCAGAATCACACATCTGTTAGTGGCAAAAGCCAGGCCAAAGCTCAGATCTCGTAGCTGTGAAATGCTCTTCTTATAGAATAGCCCTTTTGTTGGTTTATCTGACCTCTGCCCCTTTCCTTAAACCCTCCTCTTTCTAAATTGACGAACATGACCTACATGTATATTTCAGTGCTTTGCTCGTTCAGTGCACAGGCGTAACAGTATATGTTAGACCTGTTGCACATATCAGACCTGAACATGTCCTTAAGGTTCCAAGGAAGACTTTAGGGAAGGTGGACACAGGCCGTCTCTCTCTGTTGTAATCACAAAGATGTTTTTATCTTCCTCTTGTATCACAGCCCAGGAGTTAAAGTCACTGTTTGAAAAAAAGTCCCTCAAAGAGAAACCTCCAAATTCTGGGAAGCAGTCGATATTATCTGTACGCCTGGAGCAGTGCCCCCTGCAGCTGAATAATCCCTTTAACGAGTACTCCAAATTTGATGGCAAGGTAAGTAAACTGGAACGCGTCCCTTCAGGTAACACCTCAACTAAATGGAGTTACTGTTGGTATTGTCATTCTTATTTTTATCAGATTTAAATTTAAGTAGGTTTCAAAAGGGAGTCAGAATAAACAAAGAATGTCTCTCACATTTTCAAAGACTGAGGGTGTGAAAAGGTCTGGATTTGGGCTTACTGTTTGTACAGTAATATGTTTGGGAGGATGAAAACAGAAACAGTCCCAAGATAGGAATGTGTGTGTTCCTGTTTTATGTCCCCAGGTTTGGGTTAGTTGGGTTGTGATTAATTAAGGTCTAACTGTGGGGAAAGCCTTGACAATGATTCTGGGAGGCAGTTTGCATTGTCTTGTGTGAGTCTTGATTATAACTCCACAAATTGTGGACGTTAGAGCTTCTGCTCAGAATTCTAAGACGTTCCTTTGCATTCCAGTGTTTTATTGAATCTCGTTTGACACTTGCTGTACAGGATGACTTAATTTTTTCCTGTCCTGACAATTTACAGTCTGTAAAATTAAAGTGTGTTTATTTTCCTTTTAAAAAAAGGACCACTATTTTAAGTGGAGTATAGCTCTACGTGAGCACCCACTCTCCTGCATTCCCACAGTCTGTGTCTCTGTACCAAACTGAGCAAGGCTTTCAGAACTGCAGCAGTCGATTTTTTTATTTATTGCCATTATGTTTGCTGTCTGTCAGTGGCGTGGCGGTGCTGAGTGATAGCTTGTTGCCTGGAGGGATTGTGTACAATTTGTCTTATTTCAGCACAGTTGCAATTAATAAACATAGAACTCTTTGCTTATGTTTGCACTTTTCATATTCAAGTCCTGGTTATATGCCTGTTCCATCAGTTGTCATCTTTGAGCATGGTGATGTTCTTTACTTTGAAACACTTTCATCTCATACAATTCAGCATGTTTTCACTGGGTTTTTGTTTAGTATCTAAGTCATGTCCAACCCTTTGCCACCCTATGGGACTGTGGCCCCCCAGGCTTCTCTGCCGATGGGATTTCCCAAGCAAGAATACTGTAGTGGGTTGTCATTTCCTTAAGTAAGCATATATGGCCGTTGGCACATGAGGTTATTGATGCTGGCAGAGAAGAACAGAAACTAGAAACAAAATGCATAAGTAACATAAAATCCTAATTTGCTCAGGAATTTTCCCCCCAAAACATCAGAAAGCACTTTTAGTAAATTAGAAATTGTATCCTGTGAAGAGCTTCTCTTCAGTCTGCCCCTGCCCCCATCTCCTGCTGCTTCTTGTGGAATACAGCAAAGAGAAGGGTCCCCCTAGGGAACGGGAATGTCAGCCTCTGGAAACAAGTGAGTTGGGCTGAAGGGGACTTTTTTTCGGAAATACTGCAGTTGATTCATTTGGAAATGTGAGACGTTATTATTGGGATTAGATTACATGGCTGGAATTTATTTGTTTCCTATCATCTCATTGTTTGAGGATGTAATGAATTCTGGAGTAATTAATATGTGATAATGCTTTGCCAACAAAATAGCACAGATCTTTTAAAATACAATATTCTAGAATTTTGATTATGCTATTAGATTCTCCTATAAATTACTTACGCTTGGACTTGTTCGAAGGTTGTGAACTCTGTGTGTTATATATACCTAATTTCTGAAGTGCCAGGAAGGAATCGAAAACTAAACCATTTCCTCAGTCACAAAGGAATTATTTTTGCTGGATGTGTGTTTACACTTACAACTCTTGATGTTTTTTGTCATAGCAAATGTACTTGTAATCAGCAAAGGATGTGAGCATGGCCCAATCACCACTGTACAATTGATTAAGAAAGATTTATATATTGATAAGTCTTTCTTGTGATACAATGATATATTTTTTATTATCCTGCATATTACAATTGCTAAAACACAATTAAACTCTTGTTCTCATCTATTATTTAATATTGATGCATTTGGCAGATGTGTAATGAAAGTGGCTAATATTTGAAGGATATTGTACTGTACATATTAAATTAGTCTTTTATCTTTGTGAAATGCATCAATATGATATTCAGTGACATCTCAATGATTAATAGAGAATTATACTTGAGTCAAGCCTTTTCGTAACCTAGAAATTAAAATGACTATTCAAATAACACCTCAAAATGATGAAATTAGCATTTTGTGATTGCATAATAATGGGATTGTAGTAGTTATAACAGCACCATGGCTGCCTCTAGAGTTAAGATCATGTCAACCCCTTGATAATAAAGCCTTTCTGTGAGAGTCGACTTTAATAATTTCCAGATTGATTCTTCCCATAAATCATTTGACGTTCAGCACTAAATTTTTGTTACTGTTGTAACTTAAAATTATTTTATTTTTATTCAGCTCATATTTAAGAAGTGAAATGAGTGTCCTGTTTTAATGATTCACCATCTTGTCATCACTCCCTGTTTTTGCTTCAAATGTAAGAGTTTCTCATGTATTTTGACAGTTCCTTTTTTTTTTTTTTTTTTGCAAAGGTTTGTTAAAGCCACTAAAATATGTACAGGTTTTCCCCCCTTAGAAATATTCACAATGCTTTTCTTGGGAATAACTCTTGCCTTATTTACATAATTAACTGAGTTGCTTAGGTCTCTTGGGCAAATGGTACATAATTGGGGAGAGAAAGGGACAGGAAAGAGTTTGGGGTCTAATTAAATATGCTAAAAAACTACTTAATTATGTATTTCCTCAAGAGACTAACTGCTGTGAAATCCTCCTTATGATTAAACTAGCGTTGGATTTGGAAAAAAGGATTTTGTTTTTAGTATGGCCTTACAGTTACATCAGAGTTAAGCAGACATCTTTAAGAGTTAGTGCAAACTGAATTGTTGTTGGTTTTAGTGATTCCAAGGGTAAGCATCTCTTAGCTACTGTGCTGAATTAAAGTGAATACTTTCAAATAGTTTCTGGCTCCTGTAGCTGGTTAATAATTTTACTTTTTAAAAATTGTGGTTGGTTGATAATTTCTTGAAGATATACAGTTGAGAGGGAAGGCCATACTTAGGCATAGGCTTTATGGTCATTTTGAAGGGTTTTTTGATCAGGTTTATTACTGTTTTTGGCTTCCCTTGTAGCTCAGTCAGTAAAGAATCTGCCTGCACTGCAGGAGACCCGGGTTCAATCCTTGGGTTGGGAAGATCTCCTGGAAAAGGAAATGGCAACCCATTCCAGTATTCTTGCCTGGACAGAGAAGCCTGGTGGAGTATAGTCCACGGGGTTGCAAAGAGTCAGACATGACTTAGCGACTAAACCGCTACCATTACTGTGTTTATATTATCTTTTTTTGGCAAATTGGCAGGGCTATCCATGACCTGTTTTAGATTCGTAGGTTGTTAATAACTCTGTTTACTGATCATTTGAAAACAGACCAAGACAGATTGCAAGTGTTTTTAAGGAATGCTTAGCTGGACAAGGCAAAACCAGGCTCAGCCATCTGCCTCAAGTCTTTGGGCTTGTTAAAAACAGGACCTCTGGTTAATGAACAAAACCAACCTCTGTTTTAGAGGTGAGATAATAAGAAAATTTTTGTGCTGGTCCTTGTGATCTCACTGAATGTGGGAAATGTTGGGTGTGACCAGGAGTTGCTCTGAGGCAAGGAAGGCGTGACCGGCAGATTTCAGTATTCCTAAATATGTGGGTTTCTGCCCTGTCTCTCCACCTTTTAAAAAAATGAAGTCTTATTTTAAAAAGTATCTCTCTCTTTTCATTCAATGAAAATTCAACTACCACTTAGTTGAGAAGCTTTAGCTAGTACATTGACATCACTATTTTGTTTAAACTGTGTTTACAAATATTATCATCATCAGTAGACCTCCAGAAGTTCAGATATGCACCTCCTGTCAATACTGTTACTAACAAAGAAACGGTACTGATTATCAGTTGTGTAACCGTAGTCAGGTTTTTCATCTCACTGAACCTCAGACGTAGGAAAAGAAATTGAGTTCCTTCCTCGCAATCCTGATGAATCCATCAAATGGGATAAAAAACACCCAGCACAGGAAGAAGCAGTGTAATTTAGTTGGGAAGCAGATCTATTTTGAAGTAAGATTTGAGTTTGAATCCTGACTCTATCACTTAATGGTGTGACGTCAGGCTGGTTACTTAACCTCATGAAGCTGCAGTCCCTCGTATGTGGAATGAGATGGTGGTGGCCTGTCTTTCTCTGGAGGATTGAGACAGCACACTGGAAGCACCCAGCAAATACCTCACTTCTGCTCCTCTCTCTCTCTCTGTAAAGTAAAGGGTGCGGGCCAGTGCTGCTCTCTTTCCTTTATACTTCATTAGATTGTTGACAGGATAGAGTGAGAGGAAATGTGCTCTTAAAGCCTGGAGTTTAGCATGGGTAAACAAGATGCACAGCAGACTGGGTGACAGTGGTCTGCTTATAGAAGTCCAGGGAATCAGTCCAGTGGGGTTTTGACCTTTACCTTGAAATAGGAAGATTAAGACAAGTAATTACTTCCTTTCTTTCTTTTCCTTTTTGCAATAGCTATTTTCTAAACACCAGGTGAGAAGGTAGTGTGATGTCAGTAATTGCTTGGCAGTTTACTAAAACATTAAATATCTTGCTTATTTGACTTAGCGAAATTATACTCTGAGTATGAGGAGGATGTTTGCCTTGACAAGTACTTTAAAAAGCAGAACCAGTTCTGGTTCATATAAACAACTGTGACTTTGATTGTGTTAACTTATTAGAAAGTAACCGTTTCTCTGTTAGAAACTGTTTTAACAGGGAAGCTGCAGAGAGCATGGGGGAAGGGATAATTCATGAGTGCTAATTGCTTGGCTGTTAATTTTCATAAGTGTTGATAGAAGCAGTTCCTTAAATTAAACTTTGTTTAAAATGTATCAGGGGAAATATTCCACAATGTCGAGCCTGAAGTGAAAATTAATATGAATGCTGTGGCAATTAACACATACTGGTTAATAGCTTTTAGCAGCATTTTGGGATGATAGTCCTTAAATACATTTTTGCATGCTGCTCTTGTTTCAGCATTGTTCCAGTCTATGTCTGGATAATTATGAACAAATGTTTTCTACAGTCATTGGCATTAAGTAGCTCTCTTCACAGAAACATCATTTAAAACTTTGGAGAAAGTGCGAAGGGACTGAAAACTGTTGCAGACTCATAAAAGGCCAGCGAATCTCCGTCCTGGAAAGGCAAATTGCCTTTCCGCGGAAAATGCTCCTCCTCTGTTACCCTGGGAACGGCCCTGTCTTATACGTTAAGCTACTTTAGCTTCAGGATCTCTTTCCAAAAAAATTATAACCTGGACTTCCAAGTGTTGATTATGTTTCTGGACAGCAGCTTTTGCTTATTGCTGCCTGAGCTGAGACATGGCCTTAAGCCTAAGGGCCTTCTGCCCTTTGACCTTGCTTCTTTCTTCTGACCAACCTCCCTCCCCGCTAAAGTTAGCCAGCCACCCCTGTCCTCCCCACCAGAGGAGGTGGCTGAGAATGGAGTTGGCTCTGTCGATCTCATTTCCCTCCTTCCTTTCAATAAGAGTGCTCTGGGGGTTCACTTGGCTTAGTGCCTATTAAGAGGCAGTCTCAAGAGAGAGAGACAATCTGAGGTAACTTAACTCTGTTGTTTGAATTAGGAGCTATTTGTCTCTCTCTTCCATTGGCTTCATGAAACATACCTTTTTAAACAAGGGAGAATAAAGCCCCAACATTTGGCAACTTCTCCCTGTGGCTGTATTTTGCTAGCCTTCCTTTTCATAGACCAGTTTTTATCAGTCTGTTCTATTTCTAAGCAAGAAATAGATATTATTAGATATTTATTACTTATTCACACACCACGGTATACCAAGAAAAGGACCAAATTCATTAATTTAAAAATATCTTTTCCTGCAATCATTTCCCCCTACAGTTGTACGAATTCAGTGCTCTTCCTGTGGCTCAGCCTTTCCTGGAAATCTCCAGGGGAGGCTTTGGGATTTTTGTCTGAGTGGTGTTCACAATGAATTAAATAAGAATCTTACAACAAAAGAAAGTGTTTTCAGCATGCTCTTCTGCAGTTAAATTCTCAGGGCTGAGTTCTTAAAAGTAGCTTATTCCACTCTGAGCTTTCTGTCCCAGCCTCATTTCTGCAGTTTGTTCTGTGTCTCGCCAGTCTGGAGGCTTCCTCTAATTTTAGAGCCATCATCTAGAAATTCCCATCAGAGGTGGAATTCACCATCAACTCAGACTTTTCAAAGGAAGGCAGAATTTTGCAATGGTAAGAGCATGTTTGTCAGGCTGGGGTTAGAATTCTCACTTGGCTGTTTACTTGCTGTGTGATCCTGGGCAGACCGCTTTACCTTCTTTAAGCCTGTTTTCATATCTATAAAATAAGGTTCATGATACTTACCAGAAAATGTTGTTGTGAGGATTTAATGAGAATTATAAATGCGTACGTAGTGTATGTGGTCAGTGCTGGAAGATGTATTGGTTTCCTTTGACCACATTGCCATTTATTTACTTCCTATTTAATGAGAGTCTGCTACATACCAGGCGCTGTTAAGTAAAATCTGGATACAGTAGTGAGTCAAAACAGACCTGGTTTCTGACTTCATGAAGCTTCCTCTCTTGGCAGGAAGATAGATGTTATATAAATAATCGCCAAACTAAGTGCAAAATTGCAGTCATAGTATTGTTTAGTCACTAAATCGTGTCTGACTCTTTTGTGACCCCATGGAATGTAGCCCACCAGGCTCCTCTGTTCATGGGATTTCCCAGGCAAGAATACTGAAGTGGGTTGCCATTTCCTTCTCCAGGGGAATCTTCCCGACCCAGGGATCGAACACGCATCTCCTAAAATGGTGAGCAGATATTCTTTACCCCTGAGCCACCAGGGAAGCCCCACAGTCATAATATCAGTTCAGTTCAGTCTCTCAGTCGTGTCTGACTCTTTGTGACCCCATGAACCACAGCATGCCAGGCCTCCCTGTCCATCACCAACTCCTGGAGTCCACCCAAACCCATGTCCATTGAGTTGGTGATGCCATCCAACCATCTCATCCTCTGTCGTCCTCTTCTCCTCCTGCCCTCACTCTTTTCCAGCTTCAGGGTCTTTTCAAATGAGTCAGCTCTTTGCATCAGGTGGCCAAAGGATTGGAGTTTCAGCTTCAACATCAGTCCTTTCAGTGAACACCCAGGACTAATCTCCTTTAGGATGGGACTGGTTGGATCTCCTTGCAATCCAAGGGACTCTCAAGAGTCTTCTCCAACTCCACAGTTCAAAAGCATCAATTCTTTTGCACTCAGCTTTCTTTATGGTCCAACTCTCACATCCATACATGACCACTGGAAAAACCATAGCCTTGACTAGAAGGTCTTTTGTTGACAAAGTAATGTCTCTGGTGCTGCTGCTGCTAAGTCACTTCAGTCATGTCTAACTCTTTGCGACCCCACAGATGGCAGCCCACCAAGCTCCCCCATCCCTGGGATTCTCCAGGCAAGAACACTGAAGTGGGTTGCCATTGCCTTCTCCAGTGCATGAAAGTGAAAAGTGAAAGTGAAGTTGCTCAATCGTGTCTGACTCTTACCGACCCCCTGGACTGCAGCCTACCAGGCTCCTCTGTCCATGGGATTTTCCAGGAAAGAGTACTGGAGTGGGGTGCCATTGCCTTCTCCGGCCTTCTCTGCTAATTAATTACCACCTTCCAGGAGAGATACTGGAGGCTTTGGAGGATTTTCATCGGGGCATCTGACCTAGTCTAGGCTAGCAGGGATGGTTATCTCTGTGAAGGTGACTCAACCTGAGAGTTGAAAGCAGAGTAAGAACTAGCTAAGTGAAGGGAGAGGAGAAAGGACTTACAGAGGATCTGAGGCAAGTGGCGGGGGTAGGGAGTTGCGGCTTGAAGATTTGGGAAACTAGAAGGCTGTGTGCTGGAGCCCAGGACTGAGGTAGGTTGTGGTGTAGGGGGAAGCTGCAGGACCTGTTTCTACCACATATGGCTGTAGGAGTGTCCTCTGCAACCTGAGAATATAGGGAAGCCTTGAACCAGTTACATGAGGAGGGAGAGTCATAAGGTTTGTGTTTTGAAAAGATCCCTGAAGCTCTGATGAAGAGAATACACTGGAGAAGGGTTTGTGAGGCTTGAGAGACCAATCAAGACATTTTTGGCAGTGGTCCAGGTAAGAGATGGTAACTTGGGCTTACTTATTGGTGATGAAGGTGTGGATGACTGCAAGAGGTACTTAGTAGGTAAAAGTGATAGGACTTGATGATGGATTGACTATATGTCAGGGAACGTAGGAGAAAGGAGTTTCAAGGATGATTTCTTGATCAGATTTTGGCTTGAGGAACTGAATAGATACATCTCTGAATTAGGAAGCAGTGAAAGAGGGCTGCGGATGCTGCAGAAGTTACCGTCGTTTGACAACACGTCACAGCCTGTTACCATGTCGTTAAAGACACTACACATATTCTTTTTTGGAGGGATAGGGTATACCCTCCTTGTTAGGCTTATATTGGAGGCATCTGAGGCAGGGTCTGGGATGAGCATGGGCTAGGAGCCAGGAGCCTCTTCTCTGTTTCCACTTCACAGCCAGCTTTGGTACTTTGGCTGAGAATTTGCCCTAGAAGTCAGTCACCTTCCCTGAGACAGGGCTGTACTTTCAGATACCTAATCCAGCTCGTTGGGCCCTTCAGAGGAGAAAATGAGATAGTAATTTTAAATGAGGCAGATGTCAGGTGTCCTTTAAGAAAATATATTGATTGTAATTCTTGGAGATTAGGGGAGTAAGAGGTAAAACATGGACATATTTTTGCTATAATAAGATAGCTGTTGTGGTCCAACCCTCTTCCTGGCTAATTAAATACCAGATTAGCAGATGAAATCTGGTTGGAATGAATAGCAAACACTGAGATCCCAGTGAAAGCATGGGAGACAATCTGTTTTATAGGTGTGGTGGGACTGCAGACGGTGGGGTTTTATACTGAGCTTTCTTATTGCGGGCAACTTGCTCTGCATTAATTTGCAGTGTAGAGATTTTCTTGTTGCTCCAAGTGCTAGGCCTTGATTTTATTATCTTGAAGACAACTATCCATAAATATTAAGTGACAGCCTAGGGTTACCCACTTGGGCATGGAATCTAGGTGTTCTAACTCTTAAAGATTTTTATTTTCATTCTTAATGGCATTCATACTTATAAAATGGAAACCTGAGTTCCAGGTTCTCAGGTTTCCTGAGACCATGTGGTGGAAAGAACACAGACACAGAAGATGTTTTAGCCCCGGCCATACTATGGCATCTGTGACAGGTCACCTCCCATCTCTAACAAAGCCTCAGTTTCTGCATGTTTAGAATGAGGAACTTGGCTTAGATGATCACTGGATTTCCTTTGCCTTTAAGGTTCCATAGTTTTGTGATTGGAGGTGACTGACATCAGTGACATGTAGAAGGTTATAAGTGGGAAAACTTGAACTCTTGAATAGTTGATCATCTACATACATGTTGCTACTTTCCTCTTTTAGTTGATCGTAACAAAATTATGGTAGAGGTAGTTTTATCTCCATTTTAGAAATGAATAAACTGAGGCTCAGAAAGGGAAAGTGACTTGCTCAAGGAGACCCCAGTAGTATATGGCAGGACTGGTATTTCAGTACCTTTTTCCAGTACCACAACTTTCTTTCTTAGACTCTTTTACAGTCATCTTTGTGGAGGAAATGCAGTATTGTTAATATCTGAAAATTTTCAAAATTTTAAAACAAAATAATTTTCCCTTTACCAGTAGACTTAGAATCTGATACACTGGTTTAGCTCTTATCAGTTGTGTCTGTTTGGTGAGTTACTGCATTTTGTAAGCCTCGATTTTCTCACATGTAGTAAAGAAATAATGAGCTATTGGAGCTGAGGAAGGAGGGAATTGCTTTACACATCAAGTCTAGTGAAAGTGAAAGTCGCTCAGTCATGTCCGACTCTTTGTGACTCTATAGGCTATATAGTCCATGGAATTCTCCAGGCAGAATACTGGAGAGGGTAGCCATTACCTTCTCCAGGGGATCTTCCCAACCCAGAGATCAAACCCAGGTCTCCCGCATTGCAGGCAGATTCTTTACCAGCTGAGCCACCAGGGAAGTCACAAGTCCAGTGTGTGTCCCACAGATGCTGTGGGACACCTTCCACTTCTTTCTGCTGATCTTCCTGGTAAGCAGAGTGGATTCATCCATCCATCCATCCATCCATTCATCTATCCATCCAACAAATTATTTACTAAGCATTCACATTGTACTGGTTCATTTCAAATACTGGCTGTGTGCTAGGCAGTGATAAGACAGGGCTAACCACCATAGAGGAATTTGAAGATAAGAGTGCCCATGTAGCCAACATGTGAGGAAGCACATTTCACAGTCAGGATTGTGCCCTGAGCTGGGGACTGTGGCAGTGGTCCATGATTTCAGGTGCATACGATTGAGCCGAGGAACAGACCCATGAACTGTAGGGTATTAAATGCGATAGGTGCT